>NW_015167147.1:87826-88389 GCF_001447785.1 Gekko japonicus | reverse complement strand
TGCTGATGTCAATACTGGACCCCCTCCCTCGCGCCCCCCCCCCCTTTAATATTTTAAATCCGGAGACTTTCTTCCCCCGTTGCCATGGTTTCCCCACGGCGCGTGCGCGCCGCCGAGCCGGTCTCTCGCCTCTGCTGCGCCTCGGCGACTGCGCACGCGCGGGGGAGGGACGGCTCCCCGCCCTCCCGGCCTGGAGAGGACCCAAGATGGCGGCGCGCTGCGGATTCGACCCGTGGCTGGAGGGGCGGCTGGAGGCGCTGGGGCTGGACGGGGACGTGTACGGGGGATACGTGCGGGGCCTGCTGCGGGAGGCCGAGAGCGACGCGGAGCGGCTGGAAGGACTGGAGGCGGCGCTAGCGGCCGGGGAGCTGGTGAGGGCGGCGGCAGCGAACGCGGAGGGATTGGTCCCGCCGGGGACCCGTACGCGGCGGGCCCCTCCTCTCCGTCCATCTAACTCCAGCCGGGCTGCACGAGGAGGCGCAGCAGCAGCAGCAGCACTTTCCGGGTCTCCCTCCCGCAGAGACCGGTGCCTAACCCCCCCCCCCCCCTCCATTCTTCATAAT
>NW_015167147.1:70910-87734 GCF_001447785.1 Gekko japonicus | reverse complement strand
CCCCCCCCCCCCCCCAATATTTTCTTAACTATTTTATATGCCAAATGAAGGAGCAGCCACGTGTTGGGTCAGGCGACCGAGCTTCGTGGTCCAGCATCCTGTTTCCAGTCAGGCAGCCCAGAGAAACCCACGAGCAGGGGGCAGGCAGCAGAGAGCCTTGTGGTTGCGACTCAGTGACGGGGGTTTGGAGGACCAGAGTTCGAGTCCAGGCGGGGCACCTTTTAAGACCAACGAAGTTTAATCCTGGGGACAAGCTTTCGTGTGCAGGCTCGTACCCAGACTGACTTTATTGGTCTCGTAGGCGCCCCTGCCAGCCTAGCAGTTCGAAAGCAAGACATTGCAAGTAGATAAAGAGGGACCACTTCGGTGGGAAGGGAACAGCGTTCCGTGCACCTTGGTGTTTAGTCATGCCGGCCACATGACCACGGAAACGTCTTCGGACAGCGCTGGCTCTTCGGCTTGGAAACAGAGAGGAGGTCAGACTCGACTGGCTTTCGAGCAAGGGAACCTTTAGCTTTACCTAGGCGCCCCAGACTCAAACTTTGTCCTCCTGGTTCAGGCCAACAGGGCTAACCTGAATTTTAGTTTCTGGGTTTAAGAGGGTCCTTGCCTCTGCACGTGGTGATGCTGTTAGCCACTGACAGAGTGAGCTCCCGTCTCTAGTTCCAGCTCCTGCCAACTAGCAGTTCGAAAGCAAGAAATTGCAAGTAGATAAATAGGTACCACTTCGGTGGGAAGGTAACAGTGTTCCGTGCGCCTTGGTGTTTAGTCATGCCGGCCACATGACCACGGAAATGTCTTCGGACAGCGCTGGCGCTTCGGCTTTGAAACAGAGAGGAGTCGGATTCAACTGGCTTTCTTGCAAGGGAACCTTTACCTTTTTAAGCTATACTCCTGCATCTGGGGGAACACTCTGCTACACGCTAACTGCCCATTTAATAGTAAAAAGCCCAGCAGAACTTTAACTAACAAACTTTATTGTAGCATAAACTTTCGAGAAACACAGCTCTCTTCATCAGCTGCAACTGCCCACTGTGTGAGTTAACCAGTGTTCCCTCTAAGATGAGTTGGTGTGAGCTAGCTCATAGTTTATTAGCCTCTGGCTCACAGGTTTTTGTCTTAACTCAAGCAGGATGGCTCCAGAGCAAATTAATTTATGCAGTAGCCAAATCGCTCACTCAGAACTTTAATGCCAGGAACTCACAAAGTAGAATTTTTGCTCACAAGATTCCACAGCTTAGAGGGAACATTGGTTAAGACTACTTTTTGTTTGTCCCCAGTATGCTGAGAAGGTAACCCTGAGTTCTAGCTTATGCCCTGCCCCAAATTGTATTAGTCTTTAAGGTACTGCTGAACTCCTCTGTTCTACTGCTACAGACAAACACAGCTACCCATCTTTATCTGTCTCCTGAATTCTAGTGTTGTGGGACAGGGAGAAAAGAAAGTATGTTTGCTTTCAGCATACCACGTGTAATTTTGTAGGTAGCAATCATGTTGTCTCTTAAGTTGCTTTTTTAAAAAGTGAAGTATTTATGCATTTTGAATGCATATATGCATTTTGAACACATAGGTTTCTCAGTTTGTTGTAAAGGCTTGGAAGTAACTAGTGTCTTGTGTAACACAGTGGCTAAGATGCAGAATGTTGAGTCAGAAAGTCCCTAGTTGAAATGTCATCTGGCATGACTTCACTACGTGATCCTTTGAGCTTCTCTCTCACTCATACAAAAACACACACACACAGGCCCTCCCATCAGCAACATGACCTGTCTGAGATGGTCTTTTGCCCTGCAGGGCTTGATGACAGAAATCTACCCTGCTAAGTGCAGCTCTGCTGTCTTTGGATGTCCCCTTATTATCAACCCGTGATGTTTTAACAGCATGGCTCTCCTGGGCATGGTTATGCAAAAGTCCAGCCAGGTTCAATGGGATTTTACTGTCTCATAAATGTGCTCAGGATCATAGCCTCTTTCCTATATTTTCCTTTTAAAAAGCCACACATGCTAATATCAGCTGTAATACATTTCATAGGATGTGGTTCTGCACTGTAACTGTCAGGTCTTGTAGTTTTTAAAAAACGAGTACTGTCTTTTGTCAGGAATTACGTCCATTACTTGGGTGCTTCCTGTTCAGTCTAGGGAGCAAGGAGGACAAATTCCTTTGTTTTCTCCAGGCTGTGGGGTGGGAGATGTGTCTGTTGCACACTTTGGTCCCTTCAGTGAATAAGTAGGCTCTTTTAAAAAAATTAATGCTTTATTAAAAATTCAAAATTTTACATGTTATAAAAACAAGAAGAAGAGATTGAATTTATACCCCGCCCTTCACTCGGAGTCTTGCGCGGACTCTAATCTGGGAGAACCGGGTTTCATACCCCCCTCCTCCACTTGCACTTGCCTGGATGACCTTGGGTAAGCTGTAGTTCTGATAAGAGCTGTCCTTGATAAGAGCAGTTTCTGTCAAGAGCTCTCCCAGCCCCACCTACCTCACAGGGTGTCTGTTGGGAGGGGAAGGGAAAGGTGGTTGTAAACCGCTCTGAGACACCTTTGGGTAGTGACGCTTGGGGTATAAATCCAATTTCTTCTTCTCTTCCCCTCCCCACAACCAGACACCCTGTGCGGTAGGTGGGGCTGGGAGAGCTCTGACAGGAACTGCTCTTTTTCAAGGACGGCTCTTGTCAGAACTATGGCTTGCCCAAGGTCATCCAGCTGCTGCAAGTGGAGGAGTGGGGAATCAAACCCGGTTCTCCCAGATTAGAGTCCGCGCACTTAACCACTACACCAGACTGGCTCAAAGGAAGATGAAATAACTCAAAAAGACAGATAAACAAAAATATTACAATAAATACTGAAATCCTAATACAATATATATATATATAAAATCGTAAATTCACAAAATCTTTATAATGTTGCCATTCTTCAAACGTCTGTAAACATAGTTTTCATCATTTAAAATATAAGCATATCTCTATACCAGGATCCAGAAGGTAAAATATCTTTTTTTCTGACAGAAATTGTAACAGGATACCAAACACTGACAAAATTATGATCCTTTCTTCCTGAAAAAGGGATTGCCAAGTGCACTGTTATTTTAGATAATACAAAATATGACCATATTTGAGTATACTATGATTGATAGAGGTAACTAATTTTTCAAGTTTGCTGCTACTGCGGTTCTCACTATAGACAGCAATATTGAAATTAATTCAGACTGTGATTCATTTGCTATACCATCAAGTCCCAGTTCTAATAAAAACATCTCTGGGGTAACTGTCAAGGAAAACTTTGTTATTTGAAATATGTGATCCTTAATCTGACTCCAGAACCTTTGTAAAACAGGGCACGACCACCAGCAGTGAAGATAATCAGCTCTTTGGCCTTATTTTTTATCGCAGCACAGGCTTACAGAAGCGTAAATACAGTGCAACCTGGTGGGAGGGTAATACCAACGCATCATCAGTTTTATTATTTGAAATTTAATAGAAAAAAATCTTTGATTAGGCTCTTTAATAAAGTTATCACCCTCTAAGATTAAGGGCTAGAAGGTGCCAACTTTATTAGAGAACATCTTTGCTAAGCCACAGTCTTATGTATAAATATGAGTACTTACCTTTTCGTGAATGTTATAGACAAAATCAAGAAGTGTGATACAGCACTCAAGAGTGGCACACCTGAGGACCACCTTTGGTTTCCTCATAACAGAACATGCAGCCCTGTTTTCTCTTTGCTCAACATAGGTATTGCCACAGGACTTAGGGAGATTGGCTGGCAGGCCCCATAGGAGTGTCTAAGAGCTCAGTCTTTTCATCGTTGGGCGAACTGTTCTCTTTCAACTGGAAAAAAAATCTTTCTCCTCTTAATCAGGATGAAGATGTGCTGCAACAGGTTTGCAGTGAAATAGTAAAAAGGTGGTCAGAGACCCAGGATGTTGGAACCAAAGAGAAGAAAGAAGGTATTTCATGTCACTCCTTTCGACATCGCTGTCATGGTTGGTGATTGATTTCAGTGTTGTTTTCACGCTTCTGGCCAACAAAGTCCATATTTCCTGTTCCGTCTTCTGCTATTTCCCTCCTCACACTTCTACTTTCTTGCATCTGTTTTCTGGGACAGCTGGCCTCTCTTATTTATCAAGGCAGCTGAGCTCTTTTTGAGATCCCTTCTCTCAAACATTTCTGGATCCATGGAAAGGACGTGTTTTGAGGATGGATTTACGCAGTGTCATGTAGAACATAAGAGAAGCCATGTTGGAATGGCCCATCCAGTCTAACACTCTGTGTCACACAGCGGCCAAAACCCAGGTACCATCAGGAGGTTCACCAGTGGGCCCAGAACTCCAGAAGCCCTCCCACTGTGGTCCCCCAAGAATACAGAGCATCACTGCCCCAGACAGTGTTCCATCTATACCTTGTGGCTAATAGCCACTGATGGACCTCTGCTCCATGCGTTGATCCAGTCCCCTCTTGAAGCTGCCTATGCTTGTATCCACCACCACTTCTTGCAGCAGTGAATTCCACATGTTCATTACTTTGGGGGTGAAGAAATGCTTCCTTTTATCTGTTATAAACTTACTGTTCATGTGTTGGGTGGGGGGGAGAGGATGTTTCTGGAAGGAAGGGCAGGAAGTGAGGAAGACTTGGAGAAACGACGACTGAGGGGTGACATGATTGAGGTTTATTATGCATGGGAAAGAGCAGGTAGAGAAAGAGGTACTTTTCTCCCTTTCTCACAATACAAGAACTCGTGGGCACTCCATGAAATTGCTGAGCGGTCGGGTTAGAACGGATAAAAGGAAGTCCTTCTTCACCCAAAGAGTGATTTGGAATTCACTTTCACTGCCACAGGAAGTGGTGGCGGCTACAAGCATGGAAGGCTTCAAGAGGGAATTAGATAAGCATATGGAGCAGAGGTCCATCAGTGGCTATTAGCCACAAGGTATAGATAGGGACTCTGGGGCAAGGGATGCTCTGTCATCTTGGTGCTTGGGGGGGTCAACAGTGGGATGGCTTCTAATGTCCTGGCCCCACTGGTGGACCTTCTGATGGCACTGGTATTTCTGGCCACTGTGTGATACAGGGTGTTGGACTGGATGGGCCTTTGGCCTGATCCAACATTGGCATCTCTTATGTTCTTATGTTCTCTTAAGACTGAGTTGTCTAAGGGAGCAGCAGACGTTTGAATGGCCAAGGGTGGTGAAGTAGCGGGTGCAAAGGTTATGGGCAGAGGGATGCTTTGGGATATAAGAAGTATTTTATGCCAGATCCAGGATTGAACAGGAAAGGACTGAAAGAGAGGCACCATGTGGTCCATATGAGAAAAAGAGTGAAATAATATGGTGACTGACTTCTGGACAAGAATGCCAAAAAGGCCAGAAAGGAGAACATTGCAGTGGGCGAGGCAGAAGATGACTGAAGACTGGGAACCAGAGCTTTTGCAAAGGAGGCAGAGGGGCAAGGACGCAAGTTTGAGATGTCGCGTGAGGAGAAGCCATCTGACTGGGTAGACAGTGAGTGGAGTGAGGGGGATCAAGGAGTCAAAGGTGAGGCTTTGTTTCTAACCAGGGTGGGTTTTGACAGTTCCAGTGAGTACAGGGAGTGTGCGAGAAACCTCGGAAGGAACAGTCGTGCCTCATTCTTTAGGCCACCCACACAGATAGCCATTGTATGTGTTAAATGTTTCTCTGTGTCAGATATAAGATGCATGGTTTTCTCCTTCATGGTTTAAGTGTAAAATATTGTCAAGAACTTCCATCAGAAGCTCTATAAAAAGCCGTATGATGCATGGAATGAATGAATTTTATTGTTACAGCGCATAGCCAGCAATATAAAAACCATAAAAGTAACTTACAATAGCCAGATGGTAAAACTTCCAGAGTACAACAAGGTTAATAAGGGACAGCACTGTACAATCGTTTTGATCACTAAAACCAGACTTAAGAATACGCTGCAATAAAGCACAGTAAAAAAGAATAAAATAAAAATGACAAAAGTAGCAGTAGAAGTTAAAATCAAGCAGTCCTAACCCAAGTGACAAGCAGAACACTGATGAGCTTTTACAACCAAGGAGCAAAATTTCGCAATCTGATGGAGCGCTATATGTTCAAAGTTAGAAAACAAATTCTCTATCTTATCTTGATCTGAAGTGCCAGCCAAAAAAGGATCAATAAGTTTTGTACGAGCCTCGTCAAATAATGAGCACCTCAGGAACACATGTTCCTGGGATTCGATCTCCCCCGACGCACACATACATAACCTCTCAATTCGGGGAAGTTTTTTGAATTTACCCTCAAGAACTGCAGTAGGTAAGGCAGAGCATCTAGCCAAAGTATACGCCCTCCTGCATGGTGTGCAGACTCTTCTGAAGAAAGGTCTTTTTGTCTGTACTGTGTCATCTACAAATTGGAAACTACTGTGATAGAACTATCCACCTTAATGGGTTGTAGCCAATGCTCCCTCTAAGCCTTGGAGTCTTGTGAGCAAAAATTATACTTTGTGAGCTACTGGCGTTAAAGTTGTGAGCGAGCGATTTGGCTACTGCATAAATCCGTTTGCTCTGGAGGCCCTCCTTCCTGAGCTAAGAGAAAAATGTGTGAGCCAGAGGCTAAAAAACCACCGCTCACACTAACTCAGCTTAGAGGGAACACTGGTTGTAGCCTGCTGACGGGAGGAGCGGCGACATTGCTCAGTTTCCCTTTTCATTACAACCCCCCAAACCAGAAGGCTTTTTGTAGGGTCTTTTCCCTCTGCTGAGGGACCCTGTGAGCATTTGTACTTGGGGGGTGAATGGGGGGAAATGATATTTTAGAGTTTGGTTTAAATGTTTAACTCTTTTAACATTGGTTCTAAACAATGAGTCCTTGGCTTAAAATAGAAGCAACCCCTTCTTTCTCTCCTGCAAACTAGTCTGTCCCCTTTCCCCTCAATCCAAGTAATCTTAGTGTTTTGGCAGTGCCGTGACATCATCATCAAGCCTCCGAGGTTGAGCTTTACAGGAAATGCCGGTTGTGCTTGTGGAGGGACTGATGCAGGCCCCCCGTTTGGTGGTCTTGCTTATGCATCTCCCTGGTTTGACTCTCTCCTCTCCCCCTGCAGACGAGATCCAGGCCATTGCCAGCATGATTGAGAAACAGGCACAGATTGTGGTGAAGCCCAAGGAGGTCTCAAAGGAGGAGACCCTCCGGAAAGCTGCCCTCCTAGCCCAGTATGCAGAGGTGACCGATGAAGAAGAATATCCTTTTTATGCCAAAAATTCCGAAATCCTCTTCGGCTTTTGTGTGACGGCTGGGTTGTCCCTGGGGCTGAAGTCCTCGGCCAGTCTCTTGTCTCCTTTTGTGTTTCAGAATGGATACCGCAACACAGCCTGAAATGCGGGGCTTTCCTGTTTGCACAAAGCCCCCTTCGTCCCGCGGGCCTGAGGGAGCTCGGTGAGCGTGCAGGTTCATAGCGCGAGGTCTCAGTTTCCCAGGGGCTCTCAAATGAAGAGCATACAAGGGAAAGGCGTGGTTCATTGGCCCCAGGCAGTGTACGTAATGAGTCTGAGGGGCAAGCTGAATTCTGGGCGAGGACCAAAAAAGGTTACAGCCTAGTCGCTCTCAGGTAGGGTGACGTCACCGGAAGATCAATGATCCCAGAACAAGACGTCATGCTGGTTGCTCGCATAGATGACTTTAAAAAAAAAGGACTAGATACCTTCATGGACTATCGGTGATGGCTGGGGAAAGGGCCTTCCATGTTCATAGTGCTAGACAAAGCTGGTTGCCTGCTTGAAGTTGTAAATGGATTTTGGAAAGCCTGCAAAGAAGTGCCCTGAATGTTCCCAGAGCCAGGTGTGGGAGGACAGAACTTTGGTTCCCCATTTGGTTTCGCGATCCTTACGTCTGGGATTGTGTTTGGGTGGCCGAGCAGGCAGCAGTTCCCTTTGAGGGGTGAACGAAGAGCGTGTGTGGCGTGGAACATCTCCTGCAAAAGGGGTTGGGAGGAGATAATAATAATATCTTTTGATTTAGTAATCGCTCGATCCTGCAGAGCTGCTGGCTCTGAGCGATTTACAGTTACACACAGGGGTCATTTCCTGCAGGAGCGCACAGGAGTGGCGCTCCGGCAGTAAAGAGCCCAGGGGGGTGGGCACATGCAACAAGCCCCGCCCCCTGATCCTGGTAGCCCTCAGTCAGAGCAAGAACCAGCCAGGTAAATTGCAGAGCTCCCCCCGCCCCCCCGGTCCAAAACAGTCCAGTGGCACCTTTAAGACCAAGTTTTATTCAGGTACAAGCTCTCCCTCCTCTGTGAGGACAGATCTGCACGTCCCCCCCGCCCAAAATAGCTAGCAATCCAAAACAGTCCAGTGAAGCCGGAGCGGTGGGTGTTGCCTTCTGACACACTTTCGGTGATGTCAGGTGGTGTGACATATGCAAATAAGTTATGCTAATGAGCTCCTGTACCTCTTTTTCTATGACATAACCCCTGGTTACACATATTAACAAGGGACTAACAATGATTCATAGGGGGTAAGGCAGGACAACATATAAATCTTTTTAAGTCGCACACGTTTGCAGCCGACGGGTTTTTTGTTCAGCTGTAGACTTAGACTTAGATCAGGCAGGATGTGGCTGGGCGGGATAGAAGCCAGTGGCAGGAAGAGAAGCAGGGTGCCTGTCGGCTGCGTTCCCTCCTGGTCTGAGGCCCAGGGTGATGCAAGACATGGCAGATACACCCCCCCCACGGGCAGAACGGAGGACCTCACGCCCCTGCACACCTTCCCCGAGGGCTGTAGGCATGTTGCCCATCCCTATTGGGAAGTCTCCTTCCTATTACAAGCATTCTTTATCCCATGTAATCAAAGTAGTCATTGCATGTCCTTAACTCACCCCACCGAGGCTGACGTTCAAGATGGTTCTGGGGCAGCGGCGGCAGCAATGACCATCAGCTCTGAAAAATGTATCCTTTCTGGACTGCTTTCCTGAAGCCATGCACAGTCAGTAAGGTCAGGAGGGAGATTTGACTTGAGAGGGAAAATGGCATCATGGGGGGGAAGGAGGACTACCCCCCACAGCCGCCTCCTGTCCGTAGGGCTTGGTCTTCGCATCGTGTGGGACCTCTGCCAGGGTTGTTGTTTTTTTGAGAGGCTGGGAATCTCCTTCCCTCTTGTGGTGCTTGTGGAAGAGCTTATGAGGTGCGGTACCCTTTTGCATGAACGATCTTGCCTGTTTCACACTTTTACAAATGAGATCAATTGGATGGGCAGCTTTAGATCATGCGGCAGTGGAGTTGCCAGCTTCATGTTGGGAAATTCCTGGAGATTTGGGGGTACAGCCTGAGAGGGCGGGTTTGGGGGAGGTGATGGACCTCAGCACAATATAATGTCTTAGAGCCCACCCTTCAAAGCAGCCATTTTCTCCAGGGAACTGACCTCTGCGGTCTGGAGAACAGTTGTGATTCTGGGAGATCTCCAGGCAGAAACCCCCCATGCAGCAATGGCAACAAGTAATGCATAGAATTCCCTTATATTGTGTGAACGGCTCCACTGTTGGGGTTTCTCCTTCGAAAAGCCCCGTGTAGGCTTATCTTGTATAGAAAAATGTACATCCTGCCTCATTTGTTTAAGAAAAAATACTCAAGGTGGTTTACAGAAGAAAAATCAGTAATCCCAACCAGTGTTCCCTCTAAGCTGTGGAGACTTGTGAGCAAAATTTCTACTTTGTGAGCTGCTGGCATTAAAGTTGTGAGCGAATGATTTGGCTACTGCATAAATTAGCTTGCTCTGGAGTCATCCTCCCTAAGCTAAGAAGAAAATCTGTGAGCTGGAGGCTAAAATTCTGTGAGCTAGCTCACACTAACTCAGCTTAGAGGGAACACTGATCCCAACCAGTGTTCCCTCTAAGCTGTGGAGACTTGTGAGCAAAAATTCTACTTTGTGAGCCACTGCCATTCAAGTTGTGAGCAAGCAATTTGGCTACTGCAGAAAGCAGTTTGCTCTGGAGCCCTCCTTCCTGAGCTGAGACAAAAATGTGTGAGCTGGAGGCTAGAAAACTGTGAGCTAGCTCACACTAACTCAGCTTAGAGGGAACATTGAGATTCGCAACCGATCCTTGAGAAAAAGAATACTTAAGCTAGCCAGTATCAGAAGCCTCATACGCCAAGGTTGGCGCTACCTCCCCTAGGCTGAGGCAGGAAAGAAATGTGCCAAGCAAAGGTGCTCAGCTTTTCTAGCTCTCCCGCCCTGTTCAGGTGTGTTGTGGAAGACAGGGTGTTTTGAAAGTGTTTCTCCCAGAGAGGGTGTTTTGAAAGTGTGGCCGTCAAGTTCCTTGTTCTCCTCAACTTCCTTCCCATCAGCCTTGTTCAAAAACACCAACCTTGTAGACGTCGTCAGTGCCCGGAAGCTGGAGAAGGAGCACTTGCGGGATGAGTCGCAGCGGAAGAAAGAGCAAGACAAGCTCCAGCGCGAGAAAGACAAGCTGGCCAAGCAGGAGCGCAAAGAGAAGGAGAAGAAGAGAACACAGAAAGGGGAGAGGAAGCGGTAGCCGGGCAGAGTTGCCATTCTCCTCCCTGTACTGCTGGGCAGCCACCCCCCCAATCGAGTGCTCGGCGCAGCATGGGCCAGATGCCGCCATATCACCCACTCTCCACTCACTTCTTCCCCGCTCAGCAGAAGGAGCCCCCTTGCAAGCTTGGCCATAGGATTACAAAGCAGGAACTGGCTCCCTAGGCAAGAATCAGTGACTGCTTCTGTTTCGCTTGGATCACTGAAAGAAAAACCATGTGTACACCTTTTGCTGTCCAGGTATTAGGCTGACTGGTCGTGGCAACGTCTGTAACCAAAGAATTGTAGGGTGGCAACATTCCCCCTCCCTTTTTTTCTATTTATATTACCCACTTCAAGAGAAAGCGTAAAGGTGAGGGGGGGAAAGCTTGAAATGTTCTCTGTGGCCAGCAGCTGCTTTGGAGCTGTGAAGAAAAAAAAAACCCATTTCCACTGCGCAAAAGCCAGGGAGACATTTTGAAGTTGACTTCAGAGCCAAGGGCACCTGACTCGACCCTCAGCCACCAAAAAAGCAATCCAGACTTTTCTTCTTGTGGGGATGGGGCGAGAAAATCTGGGTGACGTCCACCAGCCTTGATTATTGATGTCTAAGTAAACATCTATGAACTTAGGTAGCCTGAAGCATGCTTGAATCTCACCCGTGGAAGAGTCCTAATAATGCGGCATGGGGTGGGGGTGGGGTGCTCTGCTACCGATTGGCTCACAGCATCCCAAGCAAAGCTGTCCACTGCAAAAGGCTCCGGGTCCCACACCAGAGAGGGGCCCTGCAGGGTGGTTCCGTTGGAACTGGGGAGACGGTGCTGCTTGCCTGTGGGCCAGAGGTTCTCCGGAGGTAGTGATCCGAGGGGCAGCAACGCCAGGGGCTGAAGGGAAAGGGGCACAGCTCACAGATGGAGGGGGTCAGCCAGAGATCACAGCTCCGAGGAAAGGCTTTTGGGGCTCAAGCAGTGCTTGGCTTTCTGTCCTCTCAAAGCAGTGAGAGCCAGTGAGAGAAACCACATGTGGAAGAGACAACAGACCACGTTTTTTTCTCGCAAACAGCAAGCCTGAAAAATTGTTTGAAAGACTGTTGAGCCTCAACTGAGGTTCTAAAAAGCAGAAATAATAATGCTGGTTACTAGTTCAGAATAAGGATCTGCTTAAATTGATACCTTGCTCAGCTTTTAGTGCCAGCTGGGCACAACAACATAAGAACAGCCCTGCTGGATCAGAGCTATAGTCCATCTAGTCCAGCATCCTGTCTCACACAGTGGCCAGCCAGTTCCTCTGGATGGCCGACAACAGGGCCGAGAGGCCGAGGCCTTCCCCTGATGTTACCTCCCGGCTGGGATTCAGAGGGTTTCGTGCTTCTGAATGTGGAGGTTCCCCTCAGTCACCATGGCTAGTAGCTATTGATAGACTAATTCTCCATGACTTTTATCTAGTCCCCTTTTAAAGCTGTTTATTCCTGTGGCCATCACAACATCCGCTGGCAGCAAATTCCACATTTTAATCACTCTGTGTAAAGTAGTAATAGTTCTGTAATAACATCCACCCCACTGGGGAATCTGAGTGATGCAATGACCCTGTGCTGGTGCTGTCAGCAATGGTGAGGGTGGGAGGGATGTGTGGCCAGGCCATTTTAAAATCTCCCCATCTCAGGAGCAATATGCTCCCTCTAAGCTGTGGAGTCTTGTGAGCAGAAATTCGACTTTGTGAGCTACTGGCATTAAAGTTGTGAGCGAGCGATTTGGCTCCTGCATCAATTAGTTTGCTCTGGAGCCCTCCTTCCTGAGCTAAGACAAAAATCTGTGAGCCGGGGAGGCTAAAAAACTGTGAGCTAGCTCACACTAACTCAGCTTAGAGGGAACACTGCTCAGTAGTGCTGGTTACCTCTCCAGGATACAGATCCAGGGCTCTTCCTGAGGCAGCTGAAGTTCCTACCAGGCCAGCTCCGTTTATTTTGGGAATTGCTCTGTAGAAGTTTATTTTGGGAATGATTCTGCAGCTGTCGCTGGATAGAATTGAAGGGGGGTGGAATACTGGGAGTAGCACTGTTTTGGTTAGCTCTTATACCGAAAACTGGCTCCTTAACTGAGTCCTGAGCAGAATAGCAGTAGGTGGACTTGTGTATTTGGGAAAAGGCGTTTTTCCATAAGGGAGGACACTAGAGACTTGGGTGGGTTTTGTTTTTTTTAATGAAACTTGGGAATTCAGATAACCTGCTCGACCTACAGTTGCATCAGTATATTGATAAAAAGGGGTGCTGTGATGTCACTGATGACATCACCTTCCCTGGAAAGTCCTGATTATTTGAGGGAGGTGTGGAAGAAAATAAACTGAGTCCACAACTATGGAAATGCAGAGGGTGGGCAGATGTACGGAAGAACCAGGCCCAAACCCATTCTGATGCTTATGGATTGACTCCCAGGAAAATCGGGAGCAAGTCGAGCCACATGGAAAAGCCTAACATCAAGGGAAGCTGCTTTCAGGTAAAGTGTGTCATGCAAGGAATTGGAAGGAAAACTCAGCACTGGAAAATCAGGATTACTCTCCCTTTGTTGCATCACAGTAACCCTTTTCAAAGAAAAGTGGGTTATGTACTGCAGCAGAGAAGGATCTTAAAACAGCAGTTCCATGGGAATACTTGAGGGCACAAGGGGGGCGGGGGCCGCACGCGCTACAGCCGCTTCTCCCTGCAGGTTGTGGTTGCTCACAGGCAACAAAACTATCACGTAACTGATACAGAGTCCTTGTATTGTTCCCCAACAAACATGAGGCCTTTGCAATGTGTAGACAGACCCTCAGATCACATTTTGCCAAGTCTTCCAAAGGAAGGAAACCCGTAATTGTAGGGCATAATCTTGGTACCTGCCTATCTTGCAACTGGCACAGATAAAGTACACTGGTAACAGTGCACCCACAGAAAGGTTATCTCAGCTATGTAGGGCCCCAGGCATTAAATGCATCATAAGTCAAAATCTTGACGTCAAATACAGAGAATCATACCAACTTGTGCAACAAAAGCCCGTTTATTAGGAGAGAGACTGAAGTTAGTACAATATTTTATTTTCAAAACACAACATATTTCAATGTCAAACGCAACCCATCTTTGCTCAGTGGCTACGGTGGTAAGAGTCTACAGCCAGAGGCAAAGTTCCATCAATGATCAAAATTCTTCCCTACAGTTTCTCCTGAAATCTCAATCAGTTCCTTACATCATCTACAGCAATTTATGTGGTTTGATTACACATTTCAGCATACCAGGATTTCTAAAAGCTGGAAGAATGCACATTTAAAATAGCAATGTACCTAGCCAAGAGCAGGACAGTAAATTTTATCCAGACATTATATAGTTTATGCTAGATTGTTAAAACCCAAGATCTCCTGAGCCACATAATATCAACATATTAATTGAATAAATAACTTGCATTTAATAAAAAGATTACTAAGAGTTGAAAAACATGGAAAAAACCCCAAGCATTCAACAGTGCTAAAGAATGCAGAAGCAAATGAAGATAACAAAATATACACCAAACAATCTTAAACCAAACCGGCTAAGGAGTAACTTTAAAGAAAGTGCACCTCATAACTTCCTGATACCCTCCTTAAAAATAGTAAACCAAGGGTATTAAAATAACTCTCATTATTTCATTTGCATGCAACTGCTAAGTAATTTTGATTACTTTTAATATTAAACAGAGAATATTTTATTTAAAAGAATAGACAAAAATGATTTCAGAGGGTGTTTTTTTAATATTCTGAACATGCATGGTTGGATAGTGGCTTTATGATAATATCACTAATTTAAGAAAATTTGGTCAATTTCTTTTCTTTATATTCTTAATCTGGTCAATTTCTTTACTTAAATTTATATTCCTAAAACTTCAAATCCATAAATAAATACTTTAAATATTTTTATGTTTTTAACGTTCATATTGGGTTTGTTTAGGTGTGTCTTCTTCCCGTTTCCAGATAATATGCATAGTCTACAAGAAAACGGTTTTTTATCACAATCAAAATTTGTCTATTACTAGACTGCAGCCAGAAGTAGGCTACAGTAATTCAAATTCATTATTTGAACACAGATTTGCTAATGAAACCTAGAAGAACTTTACATTCTATTTTGGCAGTTAAAAATATTTTGATTTATTTAACCTAACACATTAATTCTGCCTCATCAGTATTTTGATTCTGACAGCTGTTAACATCATACGCTTTTTGTCTAATGTTAACAGCTACTCTTCAGACAGTGGCTGGAATTAGAGTAGGCAAACTTCTGTTCGTGTTCTCTTGTTACTTAAAATGTGGAAGAAAAGCTTTGTTCATTTAAAATGTTTAGTACAGGATGACAGTACATCCATGTTGAGTCTCTCTACTTTTCCTCAGTGTTTTTTGGTTTCTCCTCTATGGATCACAGGATGGCCACTATTAAACTGTTCATACAACTTATCTTCTGGCTGGATTATCTCTTGAAAAGCTTTCTCCATATCCACTGGTCCGGATGGAGGGGTTGTTTTTGGCAAGGTCATCTGGAGAGCACACCACAGAATAGTACGTGCTTTGCGTGTTGCTATGCACATCTCTTTAACGGCCAGTGCAAGAGCAAAAACATCTGTAGGGTAGGGAAAAAGTATTTTATTCTGCTGCTCTCTCATGAACTGACTCTTAGCATCACCATTTAGGAAACAAATCCTGTTATTTTCACTAAGATTTTGAAGAAGCAATGCCCAGTACACTGAGCACAGTGGCAGATCTGCAAGAATCTATACTGTAAACTTCACAAAAGTATTGGAATTCTCCCCCTCCCTTGGGAACTTCTTTAAGACCCACGTAAAGGGGGCATGGTAAAAAATGCAGTGTTTCAAAAAGTTCATGGGGAATTATCCTTAAAACCCTGTAACAAATAGAACTAACAATAAGTGATAGTTGTCTCATACAAGATAAAGTCTAAAGATGTAGCTGGGTTAGTCTGTTGCAGCAAAAAGAAAGAAAAAGGACTTGTGGCTGTGGCATAAATTTTTCTGCACTAGAGGTATGAAGTATGCTTTCAACTGGCAGCTGCAGTTGTGTGTGAATATAGAGGGTGGAAATGATAAAACTGTGGAGTCAAAAGGCCATGAAAGAAGTACAGACTGATGTGTTTCTGCAGAAATAATATATATATGACTGCTGTTTTTATTTATGTCTATATCTAGCCGTGTACCATTAGCGATGCATGGCCCCCATCTGTGGATACTTAAATCCGCAGATCGGGGCCACATGGATGCAAAATGGATTTTTCAGCAAACTTGGGGGACTCCCCAAGAAAAATATGAAAATGTCAAAAATATACACGGGGGTTTAAATCCCCCCAAAAGTAAAGTAGCATTCTCTGCGCAAGGCAGTGGTGGCAGCAGGGAGCCACACTGGGTCCAGCAGCGGTGGCTGCACAGCCTGAAGCTCCACACTGGGCCTGGTGGCAGTAGCTGCACAGTCTGGGGCTCTGTACTGGGCCTGGTGGCTGCAGCCACACAGCCAAGGGTTCTGTGCTGGGTCTGGTGGTCGCAGCCATGCAGCTGCGCTGGACATGGCGCCACTGGCAGTACAGCCCAGGAACCGCACCAGGCCCACCAGTGGCATAGGTGCTGGCCTGGGAGGCACACTTGGTGTGGGCCTGGAAAAAATGTCACAGGGATTCCCCCGGTGAATATCGCAGGCCTAGCTGCACCAGGCCCACCAGTGGCAGAGGTCCTGGCCTGGGAGGCACACTTGGCGTGGGCCGGAAAAAATGTCACGGGGATTCCCCCGGTGAATATCGCAGGCCTACACGTCTAACTCCAAACTGTGCCCCCTATCTGTGGATACCTAAATCCACAGATAGGGGGCACACTTACCCCAAACATGTTTTTCTATAAACTAGTCATGCCTGCCACATGACCACGGAAACGTCTTCGGACAGCACTGGCTCTTCGGCTTGGAAACGGAGATGAGCACCGCAACCCTAGAGTCTGATTCGACTGGCTTTCGAGCAAGGGAAACTTTACCTTTACATTTAGGATGACTGCCTAGGTTTGCAGAAAAATCTGAAAAGTAAAAAAAACAAAAATAAAACATCTGGGGGCTTAAATTCCCTCCCCGAGTAAAAAAATCTGAAAAATCTAAACACCTAGCCGCATGAGAAGGACCTTGTGTGGTTGGGGATTGGCTAGGCAATGTCAGGTGTATTGTCTCTCTGGAAAGGTCAGGGGAAAAGACCAAGAATGTTCACATGAAAAACATGTTGCTTACCTGTAACTGATGCTCTTCGAGTGGTCACCTGTGCAGTCACACACTTGGG
>NW_015167147.1:55264-70514 GCF_001447785.1 Gekko japonicus | reverse complement strand
GAGCACGAACATCAAGTGCATAATGCATGACAAAGGTGGATGGAGTCGACCATGTCGCCGCAGAGCAGATATCCTCCAAGGAGACACCATGCAGGAAGGCTGCAGACGTAGAATGGGCCCGGACCATCTCGTAGAATGGGCCCAGACCATCTCAGGTAAGGGCTGACGAGCAAGTTCATAGCAGAGTTGGATCATGGCCACGATCCATTTAGCAAGGCGTTGGGAGGTGATCTGACAGCCCTTACGCGGGGCTCCATAAGCCACAAAGAGCTGGACATCCTGGCGGAAGGAGCGTGTCCTAGCCAAGTAAAAGGACAAGGCCCGATGAACGTCTAGAGTGTGGAGGGCCCGCTAACCATCATCAGCTGGATTTGGGAAGAAGGCTGGCAGTGAGGATGGCTGAGAGAGGTGGAAAGCGGAGACAACCTTGGGTAGGAAGGTCCAGTCTGGTCTGAGAACCACTTTCTCTTTATGGAAGATGGTGTAGGGCGGATCCGAACGGAACGCACAGATATCACTGGCTCGGTGCCCCGAGGTCACGGCCACTAAAAAGCCGTCTTCCAGGAGAGAAGGTGTTGGGGAGCTGTACTCAAAGGTTTGAAGGGCTTTCTCATTAACATTGAGAGAACGAGGGAAAGGCTCCAGGCAGGAACGAGAGGCTTAACTGGCGGATGCAGCCGTAAAATGCCTTTCAAAAACGATTTCGACTAATAGTGTGAAAACACTGTAACACCATCAACAAGAACGTGAAAAGCTGAAATGGCCAAGAAGTGAACTTTCAACAAGGAATAAGCGAGCCCCGAATCACTGAGAGAGAGAAGGTAGGACAGCACCACTGGAAGGGGTGCAGACGCAGGGTCCAAGGCACGAGCCGTTGCATAACTGGAAAAACGAGTCCACTTGGAGCAATACGAGCGTTGTGTGGACTGTTTATGGGAATTCAGGATGGCATGTTGTACCCGTGGGGAAAATGTTAAGGACTGATCCTCCAGGCCGTCAGGCGAAAGATGGAGGGATTGTGGTGAAGCACCCTCCCGTTGCACTGGGAGAGAATGTCGGGGACTAGTAGAAAGCAGAAGTACTTGCCTTGAGAAAGCCGCAGAAATGGTGCAACCCAGGGTTGTCAAAGCCACCATGGGGTTACCAGGATGCAGGAGGTGCGATCTATGGTGATCTTTTGGAGGGTCCTGAAGATTAGAGGGAATGGAGGAAACATATAGAACAGTCTCCCTGTCCACTCATGGAGGAAAGCATCCCCTTTGGAACCCTGGGCCGGAGCCACATGGCTGAAGAAAACCGGGCATTGTGCTTTGCACCTGGCTGCAAATGCGTCCACATTGGGATGACCGAAGAGGCTGAACACCCGTTGTAGGTACATCGGGTTCAGAGTCCATTCGTGATCGCTGGACCGAGTCCTGCTGAGGGCGTCGGCCTGGATGTTGGAAGCCCCGGGGACGTGCACCGCTGTCAAGTGGCTGTTGTGCTGGAGGCACCAAGCCCAGAGGGAGAGGGCACGCTTGCAAAGTTTGATGGAGACCATGTCACCCTGCTTGTTCACGTAATAAACCGTGGCAATGTTGTTGGATGCCATTTGGAAATTGGGCGGAAAAGCCTGTAACATTCAATGGACTGTGGTGAGTTCGAGGCAATTGATGTGGGAGGTCTTCTCTGAATCAGACCATATGCCTCGTGCCGTCAGGTCATGGTAGTGGGCTCCCCAACCCCACAATGATGTGTCTGTCTTGAGCAACTCTGTAGGAGGTGGGAGGCGAAATTGCATCCCCAGGGACAGGTTCGCACTGTCGACCCACCAGCAGAGGGACCTCAGGATCAGAGGAGGGACCACAAGCCATAACATAGGAGGATCGACGTTCGAACGAAAATGGTGGGGAAACCACATCTGCAGTGGGCGTATACGCAGATGTGCATAGGGAACCACGAATGTTGTTGCCGCCATATGCCCCAAAAGATGCTGAAGAGCGAGCACCATTTGCTTCAGGGAGGAGAGACAGTCCCACACCAGGGATTGAAGTGTGGCAGCTCTGCCCGGAGGCAGGAAGGCATGCTGTCTGGTGGGGGTGATGTCGGCCCCTATGAATGACAGAGACTGAGTTGGCTCGAGGTGGGAATTCGCAAGGTTCATGGAGAGACCGAGGGCAGCAAGGAGCCGGAGCATGTGGGTGATGCTTCACAGAAAGTCCTCCCGGGATGGAGCCACCAGGAGCCAGTCGTCGATATATGGGAAGACGACAATGGCGTGTTGTCTCAGTGTGGCCGCTACCACCGCCATACACTTGGTAAAAACCCTGGGGGCAGTCGAAAGCCCGAAAGGGAGGACCCTGTATTGATATTGACGGGTCCCAACAGTGAAGCGAAGGTATTGGCAGAACGCCGGACGGATGGTAACGTGGAAGTAGGCGTCCTGGAGATCCAGGGACGCCAACCAGTCACCTTTCTGTAGGAGCGGGAGGATGGACTGCAGGGTAATTATGCGGAATTTTTTGTGGCAAATATACCATTTCAAATCCCTGAGATCCATGATGGGACGCTTTCCTCCTGTATGTTTGGGGACGAGGAAATATCGGGAGTAGAACCCGAAGTGGTGGAACAACCGAGGAATGGGTTCTATCGCCCCTTTGGCAAGCAGGTCTGTAACGTCGGTCTCCAGGAAACGGTTGGGGGGGGGGTCGGACGGAAATGAGGGACATGAGGCTGATGGTGAAACTCTATCGCGTATCCCATGCGGATTATAGCGAGGACCCAAGAGTCCGTTGTAATTGCCTCCCAGGCATGGAGGGAAGGGAGACGCCTGGTGCCGGAAATGGGGGTCACAGTGGAAGGCCTGGGGGTGACTGACAGTGTGGGGAAGTCAAAGAGACTGTTTGCCAGCGGTGTCAGGCCACTGGGCTTTCTGATTCTTGCCCCTGGATTGAGCGAAGGGTCTCGAATATGGCTTCTTTCATCTCCAGGAGTCAGTGGAGCAGGGTGACTGCTGACGCCTGTTCGGCCTCGGCGTCCAGGTACGAGGCTTGAACTTTTGAGGGAAGGAAGTAGGTAGGACGCACAGGCGTTTAGCTCTTTTCCTGCTGTCATCCACCGAGGACAGGTATTGGTCAGTGGTGGAGTGGAATAAGCCTTCTCCATCGAATGGTAAATCTTCGATTTTGGCTTTGACATCATCCTGAAGGGAGGCCATCCGGAGCCACGCGTGTCGTCAAAGTGCTATGGAAGTGGCCAGACCTCTGGAAGAACACGCGACAGCATGATGCACATTGTTAATTTGTTGCCAGGATAATAAGGCCAATTCCTCTACGATGGAAGAGGCTACTTTCTGTGAAGGCTCAGGCAATTTGGATAGCAGGGGCCAGAATTGGTTAGCCAGGTGGTAGGCATAGGCTGAAAAGTAAGCCAGGTAATTGTGGAGCTTGGACACCATTGTGGTGAGGGAGTAGAACTTCCTAGCAAGGGTGTCGGTCAGGTGGAGTTGGGTGCTTGGATTGCTTGGCCTTCGAGGCCAAATGGACAATCAAGGAATTCGGTGGGGGATGCAAAAAAAGAAATTTAACATCACATGGTTGGACCTTATAGAGAGCCGTCAAAACGTCTCGGGGCACGAGGAATGGTAGCAGGTGTATCCCAAGCCTCCCTCAATGTATTCAAGTGAACTGGTAGCATGGGCAATAAAGCTCCGGAAGGGAGATCCGCTTGCACAAGCTCGTGAACAAGATCAGTGACTGTAGATGATTCATTAGTAAGTTGGATCTGCAGCACTTGACACATACGTGTGAGCAGTTGTAGGTAAGACTTGGAGCCATCCGATGGTGAAAGGGAGCCCGACTGTCCCAAATCCGAAGGCAACGGTCCCGAGTCTTCCAGATCCAAGTCCGCAGGGTTGGATTGGTGTTACGACGCCACTCCGGGAGATGTATCGGAGCAGAGTCTAACGGAGGGGGAGCTCCTAAAGCAGACGACGGAGTCAGTTTCGTAGGCCGCGGCAGACGCTGAGACGGTGCCATAACGGGAGCTGGAGGATCAGCGGGACCATAGCAAATGTCACAATGGTCTGGCTGGTAATAAGAGAACAGAGACCGCGCCGTTGATTCACAATGCATCCTGGAAGTGTAGTAGCCCCTCTCATAAGTCCGAGGAGATGGGGATCTCGAATCCGATGAATATCGGTGGTGATAGCGAGAAAGATGGTCGGCCTCGTAAAGACGTCCGCGGGACTGGCTTTGGGAGCGTCTAGGGAACAGAGGCAGTTCTACGGTCCTGGAAGGGTCGATCCCGCCGGTCTTCGAGGAGTTCGGAAGGTGGTTGACTACAGGCCGACGGGGAGTGGGAGGGAATCAGGATGACTTGAGTGTGATGTCCCTCCGCTGAATCGGAGTCGAGGGGTCGGCGCTGAATGTCCTCGGAGTGGAGATCGGTCGGATCCGAGCGTCCTTGTGGTATCGGTGCCGGGACCAAGGCAGCCGTCGATGTTGGCACGTCGAGTGTGGAATTAGATGTTTTGAGTCTCGGAGGGCCAGAGGACGACTCCGAACATCTCTTTGCCTTTTTCTCGGACTTACGTTTGGTCTTATCAGAAACAGCCGAGACAGTTGATTTTAGGGTCGACTTTCCCTTTTTGTCGGACTTATGCTTCTGTCCAGGGGTAGCGGCTGACTGAGCTGAATCTCCCTTCGATTGTGAGGGAGCTGCTGAAGCCTGCGACATCTGCGGTCGAAGGGAGGCTTTGAGGAGAGAACTCCTGAGGCGGGCTGCGCGGTTTTTACGTACCTGTGTGCTGAAGTTGCTACAGTGAGCACAAGAAGCAACCCAATGATTTTCTCCCAGGCAAAAAAGGCAGAGGGAGTGACTGTCTGTCGACAGTATCTTGGTGTTGCAGCACCTTTTTTAAAAAGGTGTTTTTCTTCTTCGCGTCTGCCAGGTTGTGTGTGTGGGGGGTGGCGGGCGGGAAGAGAGGAATCTGCCAGGTTGTGTGGGGGGGCGGGAAGAGAGGTGAAAGTCCACAGACGAACAAAGAAGAGATCCTCTCTCTCTCTTTTTTTTTAGAAAGAAAAGACGGAACGACGAAATAATTTAGACGTAGAAGAAAACGGAGAACTGAGGTAGCTGAGGTAAACCAGAGGAGGGAAGCGCAACGAGGTCTGAACGTGGCGGCAGAAAAGAAGAAACTGAGCGGAGGCGGGGTTTCTCCTCAGCTCCAGGCATGCGCAGGGGCAGCCTGCTCCCCAGAGTGGAGGAGAAAAGCCCCAAAAAAAATTTGTCTGAGGCTAGCTCTTCCAGATCTCTGAGGTCAGCTTTGTGGGCGTGCCCAAAACCCAAGTGTGGGACTGCACAGGGACCATGATTAAGATCAGGTAGAAACCCTATTTTGCCTGGGAAGTGTTAGTGCTGAATGTGACAGAGAAGGAAGGAGGAAATGAGGAGCAAGATGAAAGCTTAGTAGAGGTTTTGGCTCAGTTTTCTGCACGGACTCAGCAGGAGGAGCTGGAGCGGCCAGCAAGTTGATCAGTTAAGGGCAGAGAGGGGAATTGTCTCAGTTGTGTATCAGTTTGAGACAGGTTTCAGGAAGAAACCAGGGAAAACAGATTTGGCTAGGCATGGAATAGATGCAGGGTCTCACCTTCCTGTCAGGTGACCCCCTTACAGAGTGGATGGTAAGGTCTTTTGGCAAATGGAATTTGAGGAAGAACTCAGAGTTAAATCTGCCTTCATCACTCTAGATGGTCTGTATGAGGTTACTGTGTGGCATTTTGGACCTAGGAATGCAGATGCATCTTTTCAGAAGCGGGCAAATGACTTGTGGAATGACATGTTGGAATTTGCAGTGGCTTACACTGATTGCATCACAGCTTTTTGCAAGGACTTGGGTTTGCAAATGGAGCATTTAGCAAGGGTGCTAGGTGCCATACACGGGTGGTCTCAGCACTAAGCTGGAAAAATGGCTATTTGGAATGCCAGAGGTGGTCTTGAGATACAGAGTGGGTAGAGGGAACATCCCACCAATGAGGGACAAGGTAGAGGCAATCCAGAGTTGGAAACCCCTAAAGACCAATAGGCAGTAGGCAATTTGGGGCTTTTGGGGGTTCGGCAATTGTGTGGGGACTGGGCAAACTTAGACCTTATTTGTGGGGACAAGAATTTACCCTCTTAACAGACCACTCATCCCTACAATGGCTGCAAACAGTGATGAACTCACACTAAACTGCAGAGATGGTTGTGGAAGATTCAGGAGTTCAACATAAAGATTGAACATATTGCTGGACTCAACAATGGGGTTGCAGATTTCCTTTCCAGGAAGGACATAGGCTCTTAAAGTGGACTGATTCCAATGTGGGATTATGTGCTGGATGGTTGCACCAGAGCAGACGTGCTTCTGAGAATGCTGAAGGCTTTGCAAGTTTATTTTTATTTCTTCACCTACTGAACTTAATAGACTATATGATTTGTGGACTCCTGCTTTTATATCTGTTTTCTGGCTGTATTGTTGAATGCCTGCTAAAAGACCGATTCATTGCTATTGTGCTATCATCCTGTTGAGCTCTGACAAGGAGTGGAATCACATGCAAACTATTCATAACAGCAGCTATGGGCCGTGGTAAACACCCTCATGAATTGGAGGATACATATCTACAGCCGGCACAGAAACAAAGATTGGAGAGTATTTTGATTTCAGTAAGAAAGACTCTTTTAGTATTCCTGTTTCGAATTGCTATTCCCTTCTGGCAGGCATGGATGTTGAGTACAGGGGAATGGAAGACCAAGTGAGAGATGCTGATGTTGTTTTGCCAGTTATGGTAAATGAAGAATCTGCTACTTCTATACTGTGTAATTATTCTGAACTTACAGCCCTGACAGTAGCTGATATCTTCAGAGGGGTGAAATGAGCAAAACCTTCACTCTGAGTTTTAAAAGGTTTTCCCCCCTCTCGGAGCAGAGAACAGGCAGGAAGTGGGGAAGTCAAGTTCAACTGCTTTCCAGACTTACCCCAGGCCATCTTCATGGAAATGCTAATAGGTCTAGACAATGGAAGGGTCAAGTTCTCCCCCCGCCCCGCCTTCAGGCAGGAAACAGAAATTTGGATGTGTTAAACACTAGAGAGACTTCAGGAAGAAAAATTCTGGAGACTTCTGGAAAAGCTTCTCCGATCTGGCCTAACCTGGTCAGTGGGAGGGGAAAAGAAAGGTGATAAAACTCAGGGGAGCGAGGAGGAAAGGCTCTTTTTTGTGCTGGGTCCATCAGAGCAGACAGAACTTGTAGCTGAGGTTTGGAGGAGGCAGCCATTGAACATGTGCTGGCCTGGAGAGCTACAGAAAGCTTCAAGGTAATGGAACTCTATAGAGATCTGGAACCTCCTAAGCTAAGAGGCCTGTCCTATATTTTAACATTTGACAGAGCATGTATCGAGAGAAGGACAGAGGAATTGTGTTTTACCCATTTCTTTTGAATCCCTTGCTCAATCTGGTGCTGTGCTAAAAGTATGCTTGTGAACATTTTCTCTTTAATAAATCCTTTATAACTTTTCATACTGGTAGTGCTTCTCTGTACCACACAGATCTCCACCGGACATGCTATTTTAAAAGCTGGGGGAAGGGAGGCAGTGGGCAAGTGGCTATCCCTCCAGGGGCGCACAAGGCAGTAAACGGTTCCCATGGTGACCAGGTGCTGGGCAATGGGAGACACAGAGGCAAGGCCTTAAAACTTGGAAGGGAAGCTGGAAGTCCTGACCCTCCCAGCAGGCAATTCCTACAAAGGTCAGGTGGTGGCAGCAGGTTATCCAAGAGAGAGAAAAGCCTGTCCAGATGTTGGGAAAACCTGGGAGGGCAGGGTGGAACAGTGCCTGCATGCTGGAGTAGGCCGTTCCACCACAGATGTCTTAGAAAGGAATAAAGGGGAGAATCATATATGATACAGCACCCTGTTTTCATTCCTTTATTCCAAAAGAAATCCTGATTGAAATCACTACGGTCAACACCTCAACTCTTAACCCCACACTGAAGTTCAGCGCTGATACAGAACTTCTGAAATGCTAGTAAAAGTTTGCAATGCCAGGTCAGCAGGCAGAGTTGGTTTACTTTATTCAAAGTAATGTTCAAGCACCCTTGGAGAAATCCTAACTAATAAAACACTTATTTTGTAAATCAGTTGCCATTCAATATCACACAATTTGTTCCCTTTTCCTCTAGGCAGAATCCCCAAACTGACTCAAAATAAATAATCTTTAAACATACAATCACTAAGAAAATGAGGACCAAACTCGACATTACATGGAAATCTGACACCACAAGCCTAAACTGAGTTATAGTCTTCTAAATCCAATAAGCTCTTATGGGTATAACTCTGCTTATGACTGCACTGCAACTCACATCTGCCTGTTCATATGTAAAATGAAGAGTGGATAGGGGGATTTTTTGTTTGTTTTTTAACACAGGAGAGTACAGATGAGGGGAGCTGAACTATCCCCAGCCCTACCTTGCTGCGCCTTCATGGTTTGAAGAGCTTTTCTCCCAGCCCAGCTCTCTTGATATCTGAGAAAGGCTGAAAGACAAATACTCCAAATAATGAGGTGCAGCAAGAGGTTTATCTTACCTCATCCATGCAATCTATTTTGTGCAAAATAACAGACATGCACTCATGCACGCAAAGACTTCCCATATGAACACCTGAATACATATACATAGATACCCCTGCCACATCCAGTTTTGCCCTCACCCAGATCTGCTGGGGACAAACCAAATGCCAAAAGAAAACTGCACCTCTGTCATCTTGGCATCGTGGAGCTCCTTGTCTCTGCCGATGTGAAGCATTGACAATTTCATCCTTTCTACGGGACTGCACAATGTGAATTGCTTCCAGGAGTTTATCAAGAGCAGTAGATATATTAGCATGAAGGGGAGAACTTCGAAGACGTTCCATCTTTCCTAGCAAAGTCACAACCTACAAATATTAAAGGACAGTTCTCTAATTCTCATCCACTGTCAGGAAAAAAGCTGGTCTTTCTTAAAGGTTAAGATAAAATTAGCAGTAACAGTCATGGCTCAGTCACCAACCAAAAAGTTCTCATTTAAGTCAAAGGTCTAAGGCAGGTCTGAGCTAGCACTTTCTGACAGCAGTCCCCCATATCATTCACTCTGAAGCTTGCTCTGGTCCTGAGGTGCCTGGCCTGGTGCATCCATTGCTGTGACGAGGGAGGCAACAGCAAGCAAAGTGTGTGCATCCATGAGTGGTGGTCTGGTCATATATGTGTGTGTGGTGGGTGTAAGATCAAATATGCAAGTAAAAAGGGGAGAGAACAAGCTCTTTTATCTTGTAAAAGGCATTAAAGTGAAAGATGCTAATGAAAGATCAGATAAGAGAGCAAAGGTAATGTATTTACATGCTTATCTCCAGCTTGGGGAGAGAAAGCAATCAGAAATGATTAATTGCATTAGTTTGCTCCACTGCCAGGAAGAAGGAATTTAGAAACTGGGGTGGGGGGGAAGGATCAAAATATTAATTACTAATTAATACATCATTTTCAACATTGTTGGTGATTGGAAGGATAAAATTCAGCACTACCACACTAAATGGAACTTACCCCTGAGTAGACATACTTGTGTGTGGATGGAGAAGGGCAGGATTAGAATGAGGATACAGTGCTATATAAAATGCAGTGTGGAATCACCACTGTAATACTGCTTCCAGGTGACTGTGGAGCAGTAATCCTTCAGCAATGCAAAATGACCCTCATCTGGACTTTTTGTCTCTAATCTTTACTTGTAACATGCAATGTTTTCTACATGTTTAATATTTGACAAAATAATCCTTATCACAATTTTAATATTTTCATTTCCTCAAGAGATTTCATCTGCATGCATTTAAAGGCCTATGACAAAAGTGATACATTCCAGGACTGTCATAAACAACTTACAGTCTTGGGGGAGGGGTGAGGGGTGTGGGGACAAAAAAAAACTACTACTTTATGTGGCTAGTATACTTCTTGACCCATTGGACAAAATATAAGAGGGGTAATATGAAGATAATCATTAAAAGGCTTATCTTACAGTGTTAATATGGAAGATGCTGGTTATATTGTGAAATTATTTCAACACCATTAGAATTTGCACATGTTCACACATACCCAACAGGGCTTGTTTCTGGCCAAATGGTGAGGTTTGCCTTATTCCCACCCCCTGTGGATTCTTAATTTCTCTGAACTCTAGTTTGGGAGAGATTGTGGGGGTGTACATGGGGAGGGGGTTTTCCTCTGATAAGTGAGCATTGGATGGCTGCTTCTATACACAGCTAATATAGTGGCGGCATGGAGCTCCATGACTGATGGGTATGAAAGACACTGTTGTCACCTCTGGCGCGGTTGCTATATTCTCAGCTCCCTGGAGTTGAGTCTTTTTTGCCATTTCGCTGTTGAGTGAGCCTAGGATACTGGCTGCCATGCCAGTAATGCCTTGGTAATCCAGAGCTTCAGATTGCTCTACTCATGGCCACTTTTGGGATATCTGCCTTTATGAAGGCAGAAATCCTCTTCTAATTCTTTTTATTCATCCTGAAATACTTCAGAGTCAGAAACTCTGTTGGAATTCCCTAGGATTAGATAAACTGGCAAAGGCTAGAGAAGAGCTTGGTTGCACGCTTGAGCATCTGGGTCAGCACACTAACACGTAGGAGAGGCAGAAATGGAAGACTGCTTCTGCCATTTGGGGGACCTGCAGAGCAGATCATGACCTTGGACTATGCCAATCAAAATGCAGAATTTTGACATTTAAGTAACTTACTCTGGCTTGTTCTCGCAACTGATCAACAATTAAACGATCAACTCTGGATGGATTTGACGTCAGTCTGGGAATTGGAGTATTATTAGTACTGGACACCTTCTTCCCTGGGTAAATCTTGGCAAGAGCTGACTCAGTCTGAAAAACATCACAATAATCAATCTATCAGTTTAAATTGATAAATTATCTACCCTTTCTGTGATAAGAAAGTGTATTTTTTTCTGTTTCTGGGATGCAAAAGATTACCCTATCAGTAACCTATACAGTTACTAGGCAGAATTGATTATGAAGTAAAATCATTCAGCCAGCCTCCTGGATTTCAAAAATAAAAAGCCTGGGTCTTCCAGTACCTATCTACAACATTCAACATTACATTTCTAGCTGTAGAAATCTCATATGGTCCAAAGTTTGAGGAAAACCACAATTTACCCCTTCTTCAGTCAACAGGGCTGAGGTATAAAATGGAAAATATTAATAATTTTATCCAATATAATGCTGATGCATCATTTTAATTGCTACTACCATACTGTCCAAGAGAATAACTATCAAAGGGGTAAAATATATCTATAACTCGATCACTGTGGATATAGAAAAGTGCAGTCTTCACAATTATGCAGAAAGGGTACACCTCAAAACCTCTAAAATCAGTGGGTGGTTTCTCTACTGACTTCAGCAGGTCATGAACACCCTCAAGATCTTGAAAATGCAGTCTGTCTTATATAAGCCCAAAAATGTATATCCTATTTTATTGCTGGCCCAATGAAAAATGCTGCATTATATGTTTGGTATCTTTGGGGTTGCCAGGTCTGGGTTGGAAAATACCTGGAGACTTTGGGGGTGGATCCGGGAGAGGGCGGGGTTTGGGGAGGGGCCTCGGCATGGTACAATGCCATAGAGTCCACCCTTCTAGGCAGCCGTTTTCTCCAGGGGAGCTGATCTCTGTCAGCTGGAGATCAGTTGTAAAAATGAGAGATCCCCAGGCCCCACCTGGGGGCTCGCAACCCTAGGTATCTTTCAACTTTGCATAACTTGTTCTTTAAATTTTCCAGCAAGGATTTGAAGCCTGGTAGGTGAGGAGTATAGAAGTATTGAACCATACCTGAAGGGTGTATGTGCAATTGTGGGAGTTGAACTGGTTGAGCTCTATTCTACTCACTATCATCAAAACAGATAGAAACTCCAGAGAGACGGGTCGCTTCCAGACTCAGGGTTTTACTCTAGCATGAATGCTGATGGGAAGCAGATTTTCTTCCCACTTCTGCACAACATAGTGGTGCTTTCATGCACCTTCCAGCATTTGTCATCTTTCCTAAACCTGTATTTCCATGATATTTTGGGAAAGAATGCAGTGAAGCAGGAGAAATGGAGGGCAGCCTTCCATGAGGAAGTCCCGTTGCCCTGAATTAGTAGTCACAACATTGATAGCCCTTCCAAGAACTGCCACTGTGTGGAAGTCCCCAGAGACTGAAAAAAGACAACTGTGCAGCTGGAGGGGGAGAGGCCAGTCATCAGAAGGACATCACATACAGACTGTAGCATAGATTACAGTAACTGGAATTAGAATCTTGAAAAGTAAGCCTTTAAAAAAATGTATGTCTCCCCAAAAATTCCACACACTCAGGAAATGGGACACACAAGTATCAGTCCCTACCACTGTCAATTATTGGCCCGTAGTTTTAGTTCTAAAACCTCTACTGCCCACAAATGTTCTGAGCTTCAACTTTTCTTCACTACTGACCAACAGAAAATAAAAAATGAAATTGTTAAAAAAAACCCAATTATGGCCCCAGTCACACAGGCCGGATTTGTAGCGTGGCTAATGCTGCGTGTGACTGGGGCCTATGTATATTTATACAAATGTTTTATCTGCACACTTTATTTCCTTTGCATACCTATAAGTGGAGCCCTTTGAGTGGCCATCGCAGTTACACACATAAGTTTTCTGTGGCTGGGCAGAACTAACTTCAAGAACAGTCTGGAGCTATACACAGGGAGCCAACACTCAAGCCCCCCCCCCCAGATCTCTGTCTTTCTGTTTATGCCTCACAAGAGAAAGGGCCAAGCACCACCCATTTCAACTCCTTTTCAATTGCTGTGACACAAATGATTGTTTAAAAAAAATGAGACACATGCAGTGCAGGAAGACGGGTTATGTGACTGCACAAATAACCATTAAAAGAACATCAGCTACAGTGAAAACAGGTTGTCTTTGTTCTTTGTGGTCTTCACACACTGACACATAACAGTGACTGACACACTTAAAGGAAGATGCTGGAATCCTCAGGAAAATATACACAAGATTATGCTGTCAAATAGCTCTTGCACGCCCATCCAACATGATGTAATGTTTCACAAAAACAATCTGTATGGATCAGTTGGCATATTTACAGAAATACTCAAGATGGCAGAGGCTGTCACCAAATTTCTGGTTCAATGGCTCTTTTGCCGATTGGCAAAGGATGCTTAGCTAGATGAGCAAAGAATGAATGGGAGAAAATCTCTGAGGTACACATTCAAACTACTTAGTTCAAAATAGTAGACAAGGAGGTAGTTATCCTTCCTGAAAACAGCTGTTTATCCAGATAAAGTAAGGTTAACACACTGCATACATTCAAAGCATGGAGGATTCATCTACATGGAAGTAGGAAGAAAAACAGAAAAGACAATGGCATGTATGGAATGATGCAGTTCCAGAGCGGTGGCAGTTTCCATCAATTCCCCCCCTCAAACACACAGATCTCCCCTTTGCTCTCTAATTTCAGGTGAGGAGGAATCAGTGGACAGCAGCAGGTGGGAGAAGAGGGAAAGCCACACTCTGCAAACCCTGCGAATGGCTGGATACACCCCCATGTCCTGAGTGAACTAGAACTGAAAAACCACTTTAAGGAAAGCCAAATTCATATGCAAACTGATGTTTTTATACATGCTGAGATAAGGGGAGCATCATGAATCAAGAAAGCTACTAAGGCCATCTTGAAGAATAACAAATATAAGTCACAGGATGCCAGAGTTCAAATGGCTTGCATACTAGTTAATGTAAAATTAATGAAAGACTTCATGATGAAGTTGGAGGCTTGACCAAAGACTACAGATTTTGGGGGGCCTTAAAGTCTTTTCCACAAGTGCTGAGAAAACGGTGAACACCGGGGCAATGGTATGCAAATGTGTAACAATGAAAAAGCCAGCCATGAATTTTTCAGGAACAGTATATAATCCATGTTGAGAAATGCCCTCAACTCAAGAATTCAGGCAGTATTTCAATTTTTGTGACAGCTTTCTGTTGATGTACAGGAGCACAACTATAGACTAGTAGCTGGTGGAGAGAAGGGGAGTGAAGAAAGGAATCATCAAACTCCCAGCACAGAGCACTCAAGCTCTTGGTTATGTTAATAACTCTAGCCCAAGCAGGATCATGACTTACTACCTCAAACTCTGCTGCTGAGTCACACCCAAAAGGGACCGAGACTGCTCAGACAGGAAGAGCTAGAAAATAAACTTCCTCTTGAAGGAGGAAGATCCAAATAATCACCCAGATGGGATGGATTCCCCAAGGCAGATTGTAAATTCTCAACACACAAGGAAGATGCTCTCTTGCTCTTCTATTACTCTTGCATCCTGCTTGTGGAAGTTCAAGCCATGGTGGACTCTTATCTTGTCTTACCTAGGGACTCTACCTTGTCTATGAGGCAGGGAAAATGGAGAAAAGACCCCACTGTGAAAACTAAAATGATGAACTTCAAACTTCTGCAATTTCAAATAAAACTAGCCTGTTCTATTTAAACATTATTTTCTATTTAAAGATAGTTTTTAAAAACATTATATAGGAAGTACCTAGTGGAAGAGGATTGTATTTTCACCTTTTCTTTGTTCCCTTTCTACTTTGAATGCTTGAAGTCTGGACTCTGGAAACACTTTATGCCTATTTGGTCTTACTGTCTGAAATGTGGTAACAGGGAGGGGCAGCTCGCCATAGCTTGAAGGTACAGAGTCACACTTACTTATAAGAGTATGAGGTACAATAACTATGCAGAACCCTTAAACGGCAACAAAGGTACAGAGTGTTAGATGTACAACTCCATTTAACAGGAAACACTGAGTCATTGGTGGTAGCCGATACCCAGTTTGATCTTGGCACTCCTGGGAAGAAAGGTAAGGGACAACGATGCTAAGCAGAGAAATGGGACAGCCACTGGGTTTTCTGACCTCGCAGGGCCAACAAGGAAGAACAGGACAGGCTTGCAAGTCCGTTCATTCACAATTCAAATTAGAGTAAATAGACCTTAAAATGTATCAAAGCAGTTGCTTGTCAAAACAAGTAACATCCATTTGCCTTAGTAAGATTTTTCTGGAGGAGTTTCCTTGTCTTTAGGACCCCAACCCCCTCTCTGCCATTGCTAACAGGTTACTACAACTGTTCGTTTCAGTATGCAGATGTCATGCAGTCTGGTAGACCAAGATTGGTGAAATCACTGAAG
>NW_015167147.1:40692-55224 GCF_001447785.1 Gekko japonicus | reverse complement strand
TAAGGCGACTTGGAAGCGTATCCTTCCATCATAAATATACCAATTAAGGACTGTGGCTTCCCATGTTGTAAAAGAGTTTCGGTACTGGCCAAAGCTGCAAATATTTTAGCACAAGGATGGCCCCAGAATCTTAAGAGGTATGTTGGATTCAGATATCACTCACATGTTCCGTGACAGAAATCATAAAACTTTACTAGGGCTCAAGAGTGCCACCTAAAGCATCTGGGATCTTGAATGCCTAGAGTTTACATTAGTATATCCCCATTCATTTCTATTCAACACTGGACCATCCTGCCAGGGTTAATCCTTTTTGGATATGGACATGTAAATTCAGGGTTATTACCAGATGCTTCAGGGAGTGGGACTATCAGTAGACTCTGCCATCAGAGATGGAGCTTTGCCTGACATTGGCAAAATCAGCTTGTAAGCCTTAAAGAGGCTAGCTTAGGTCCAATTACATTGACCATAAATACCTGGACTGTTGGGATTTTCCCTTGACATCAGCAGAAACTGGGGTCCAGAGGAGGTTGGGTAGGGGTAAAGGATTCCTCCAACATCTTGTTACTGCAAGGAATTCTGTACATGCTCTAAGGAACCTGCTGCAGCCTAGGTAAAGTATACTTAGCTGAGCTAGTTTAACTTTATTTGTGGTTTTTTGGTGACAGTATTCACCATTACTTAGTAACCTTTTCCCGAACTATTCTTAATTAAAAAACATTGACTCAAAGTGGAATTATTCACCCCTTTTTAGGGGCTCTCTCAAGTCCTGATTCTTGGCACCAGCCTGCCCCACTTAGCCAGAGAAAGGGAGAGTATAACCCTTAGGAACAACCTAGTGGTGATCTGCAGAGGGAGGAAGGATTTGTTAGAACAGCACAAACTTATAGATGAGTACTAGAACTTTTTAAAAAACAAAAACCACTAACATAATAATAAAAAATAGTTAACGTATCACATTCTCTGAATTCCTAGCTTTCATTTAAAAAACAGTAAGTATAGCCCCTTTAGTTGCTGTAGATTTTCCGGGTTGTGTGGCCGTGGTCTTGGCATTGTAGAACCTGATGTTTCGCCAGTAGTTATGACTGGCATCCTCAGAGGTATAACACAGAAAGATGGGAGTACTCTCTGTGTCAGTGAAAGCTGGCCGTTAAAACCTTTGACAACATATAGCCCCTTTGTCGCAGAGATATGCCTTTCCCCTTATATCTCTGCAATATAAAGGACTAGATACTTACTTGATTTAAAAGGAAAGCTGGAAATGGTGGAAATTCAGAGAACTTGACACTCAGATTGTTATAACCAATTAAAAAAAACTAAAATCCCCCCACTCCAACAACAGGGGGGGCTGCAAGGAAAACGGCTGCCATATGGGTGTGCTCAGGAAAATCCGAATTTTCCCACTGTCACACAGCTTTGCTGTGATCTCTCACAAGAATTGGGAAATGCTGTGAGGAGGTAAGGAGGAAAAAAATCAACACTTCCCAACAGCCTTGAACCCAAATAACCAGTGTGAAAATGGCCAAAGACTTGAGAAAGACTCAGAATTCTACTAGAGTTTTTAGGAAACCTGTCCAAATTTTTAAATCTTACCTGGAGTCAATATTTTTAGTTAAGAATAGTTGGAAATTAAGAATTACAACAATGTAAATTAAGAATTACAACAATGAAATTCCATTTCATTGTATCTGAGGAAGTGTGCATGCACACAAAAGCTCATACCTTGAATATAACTTTTATGGTTTTAAAGGTGTCACTGGACTCAAACTTTGTTCTACTGCTTCAGACCAACACAGCTACCCACCTGGATCTTTCCAGAATAGAGTATGCTACAACAGATGGTATGAGTGGAACAAATTGTCCTGTGCCAGGAAGACAGTTTAGGAAAACCATCCAGATAACTAAAACAAGTGAGCGATGATGCCACATCCTACAAAGGCAGACTGCCAATTTTACCAGGCAATCTGACCTGAGAACTATACTCCAAGCACAAATAAAAGGAAACCTGCTGGTCTCTTGACAGTGGTAAAATAAATTACAAATTGACCCCTTCAATCCTATATTTATTTATTTATTATTTCGACTTTTACCCTGCCCTCCTCACCAAAGCAGGCTATAGAGACTTAGCAACCAATAACCAATCTATCAAGTAGCTTTCTTTTCCTAGTTTTTTGGTTAATTCATATACCTGTTCTTTACATTAATCTGAGAACTAAGGGGTTGTTTAATGTCATCTGTATATGTAGACCACGGGACATAGAAAAGAGAAGAGTCAGCAACTGAAATACAAAAATATTTTTTTAATGATGGTAGTGTTAAGCTTGACTGATAGTGAATGTAGCTTAGGTCCGCATTTTATTGCCCAATTATGGATTTCTCCATAATTAAGGGTAAGGTAGTATTTGGTTATGATGGTTTTAATCATAAATATGTCTAATTCTCAATACATCCAAATCTATGGATACTTAAATTTGGAAACTGGAGCTGTGAACAAACAGCTAGTCAGCTGAGAAAAGCCCCAGGTGTGCAGAAAAATCTGAAATCTAAAACAGATACGTTGAGGGGTTAAACCTTCCCCAAATGATAAAGGAGCCCCGGCCACATGACCACGGAGACGTCTTCGGACAGCACTGGCTCTTCGGCTTTGAAATGGAGATGAGCACCGCAACCCTAGAGTCGGATTTGACTGGCTTTCGAGCAAGGGAACCTTTACCTTTACTATAGCTTTATTATTACAGAGTAGTAGGTCAAATGTTATTACTACGGTCCGAGACCAGCAAGAATAGTACAAAATTGGTAGATAAAATGTATAAATATATAAAACAATATTGGCCCCCCTTCTTTTTAACTTGTATATCAATAACATCCCATTATTATTATTATTATTATTATTATTATTATTTGTAGACCAAGCAACATTTATTGTTTGGCTGTGCCTTCTGATTGACATATGACTCAAAAGAAACATGAGAACCAAAATGATAGCAGGTGATCTAACAAGTTCAATTTTGTTCCATTAAGTCAAACTAAAATACACAGAAACCTAATTTATATCTATGACCAGGAGACTGCGTGAACCATTTTCCTTTTCAGAAGTTCACTTTAACAGGTATATTATCTACAAAGCTTCAGTTTGGTGCTGCATGAGACAGATTATAAAATCTATACAAGAATGATAGTTTTTGTCAATGCCATAATGTGCAGAATCTTTTTTTTTTTTAAACCAAGGCTTGAATGCTGTTGAAGGCATCTGTTATTGAGAATTATACCTGGTCCTACCTGCCTGGTTCCATTTTAGACTTATTGATTAGAGTGACAGAACTTTTGCAGCTGGCATATTTATCATCATCCACTACTGTATCCCACAGTAAGGTGACTGAACTACATTACAATGATGAAAACACCAAACCAAACTACCTACAAAGTAAAAGGATTTCTACATAGTTAAAGGATTCCTAAGGTATGCAGAAAAATGGCTTTGTAAATTAATCAAAAAGAAAAAAGCGCTCAAATACAGCCTGATGCAGACTGAAAATGCACCAGAAGGCATAGAATATTGAGAGCAGCTCAGAGTCAGCTAAAGGAGAAGTGTGTGAGAGTATCCCACTAAAGCATCTAAGGCCTTAAATCTTAGAGGGTGTTTCCAAATTGTTCTGTCCTTGATTCTTTATTCTCCCCCCCCATACACACACACATTTGTACTAATAAGTCACTTACCTTTTTCCGTTCTTTTTCCAAAGCTCTCCATTGTTCATAACATTCTTCCAACCTAATATGAAGTTCACTGGCTGGTCCACTTCTAGTTTTCATCGGTCTTTGGAATCCAAATGTTGGCATGAAGCCTGTGAAAGAGCTGTCTCCATACATCATATCATTAAAATAAGGATATAAATGGCTTAGATCATCATAGGAGAACAAATCATAGGAATCCATCAGAGGAATGACAGAGTGTCCAAATGGGTGGGTGGATTTCAAAGGAAACCTGTTGGAACCAAGCTGTGAGACGCTTGGACTTTGTCTCAAGTCTCCCATCATGAAGTTGTTTGAAAAGCATGATGTCTGGGTGCGATTCATACGGTTGTTGACAATGTTATTGTCGCCACTTCCTTGCCTATGACTATTGAAGTGGCCCTGAGACTCTATTAAATCTTGGTAAGTGTTCTGTGACAATCCATCTAGATGCTTTTGTCCTTCTTCAGCATCATAAGGTCCATTCTGTGGCTTAGCTTGAAAACTGTTCTTGTTCATATTTTCAAGGATCCCATATTGCTGTGAATAGTTATCACAAAAACCATTTGATGGCTTAATTTTTTTGTCAATAATGGACTCAAAGAGACTTTCTTCTCCCACCTTACTCAGTCCTTCTGTATGGCTGGCAGATTGAATTCGATCTGTAGCACTGCCATCATTGAAATCAAAACTGGAAAATACTGTGGGCGTTTCTTGACAATATTTCTGAAGCAACAAATTATTATTTAAATTTACATTGCTCAATGGTAACTGAGAAAAATCGTAAGGATGACTGGAACCTTTTGAACCCACAGATAAATTATTATTCAACTTTATCAAGGTGCCTTGATTCCGAACAGGGACAGAGGAGTTTACTTTGGTCTGGATGTTGATCCATGTTGGCCTTATATTTGTGCCTGCAGAAGTCGTTCCTGTGTTTGTTGATAAAATATTCAGTGATTTGAAATATTCAGAATTTTCTGCACCATTTGTAAAATCACCACTTCCTGGAACAGCTGTGTGAGACTTTAGGGCAAAATCTGCTTTTAAACCAAGGTCCGTGGTAAATGAAGTTTCATTCACAAACTGCTTTTCTGACATGAGTCCCGCAGTTTTTTGAAATGTAAAATTCTGCTGTTCCAAAGAGGCATCTTCCATTTTCTTCTGAACAGCTGGCTTATTCTGAAACAATTTACTATAATTATCTGTATCTAAGGGTGGTAACTCAGGTGTTCCAGCTGGTAATTTTTTACTATCTTGGACACTGTAATTTACATTTTTATTATTCTTTGCTTTATTTGGATGGGAATACTCTGGATATCTACAATAATCAGCACTTTCACCATATCTGTTAAACTGTGACAAAAACATCTCAGCTCTTTTTTGGTTCACCTGTGTATCTTGTCCCTTAGGGCCCACCTTATCCCTTCCATAAGCAAAAGTATCTGCTCCAGATTCTTTTATTGCTTCTGAAAGACTGGTTTGTTGGGTAAAACATGTTTTCACATATGAAAAATCTTGAAACTGTGGTGCCTTTATATTCTCATTGGTCTGAATATTATAACTACTGACATGATCATTCCGGGAAGGGTACAGCCATTGCTCTTCAAGGTCTATGTTAGTGAACCCATGGTAAAGGTCATCCACTTTCTGTTGCAAGGTTAGGTTACCAGCATGCAGATACTGTTTGTCCGTCACTGATAAATTTTCTCCACCATAAAAAGCTTGTTGAGGGATAGCTCCATCTATTGGCCTCTTTGTTTCTGATAGCAGATCAGGAGGGTGGTCTGTAAATCGGGTAGTGTTCACAGGCCATACTGATTTTAAACTAGAGGCACATGCCCTACAAAAAATGAAACACAAATAAAGGTACAATTCCTTACTTGTTTTTATCTCAATAAATTGCTCTCTGCTTTTAATTTTATAAAGTTCCATGATCAACATGCTAACAGAGCTAGCACTGTAATTTTAATAGCGACACATATCAAGCTCAGTAACAAAAACTTCAAAAGAACCAATTTGGTTTGCAGCCTTTAGGATTCACAAGGTTTTAGTAAGCACATGAGGAGGCACAAAAATGTATCATGAGGTTTGCCATAGCTGGCATGTTTTGTTTATTTAACACACAGCTGATATACATAATGACTTAAATGATGCACACTGTACTGTTTAAAGAACTTGACCAAAAAATACAAAAGCCACTAGTCAAAAGTATTAAACATGTACCACAACTGTATGGAATCAGGTGTTATACTGCAAGCTTACACTGCTGGCAGATGCATAAGGCGTTTCTATGCATGCGTGTAAAAGAAAGAGATTATTAGCCCATGTCCAATATTATACTAACCCCTCTGCAAAATATGGTTGTGATTTATCTTGTTCTTCTAAGATGTTAGACACAAGTCCATACAAGTCTGTTTCACTGCCATAGTCACTTCTTTCTGCCTGGATCCTAAGAACAAATAAAGTATGGTAAGTACTAGCTAAGAATTTATCTTCTTATATCCAAATGTATTCTCCTAGTGTATCATCTGCACACAAAATGTGACTATGCACCCTAGAACTACTACTTGTTTAGCACCAATTATGTTTCAGAGAGATGTCATTTGTTCACAGAATTGTGTTTGAAGGCTTTATTGTGGTTAAAGATAAAAGATTTTAAATATGCATATGGACCACAGATCTCCATCTATAAAAAAGGAAATTAAGATCAGATTCATTCTGTTAACTGGTCTTTCCTGACTTTTTAACACCCAAATATACATTTTACAATTAGTGTTTTAGCTTGAGGCCAGACAAATCCAGTTTTGTTCAGATGATTTCTAATACATTTTATACCAAGAGGCCCTGCTGTCAAGAATCTGCACAGATGACTATGAAATGTTCCGCCAGTAATGCCTAAAAATAGTCCAATAATTTAACTTGTCCATTCCAGCTTAGTTTGACTGCATGTGGATTTGGGATATAGTGTGTTCACCTCTCTTGTAGCCAAACTCAAAGGAAGGGTTGAGAGACCTCAGCACACCAATGTTTTTAGAGATTATAAACATAATCTTACAGGGAAGTAAAATGATGTAATTGTATTATAAATAAACTAATAAATTCTCAGTGTACAAGCAACTTTTCTAAGCAGCAGGAGTGGATTGGGAAGCAAAAATGGCCCTATCCACCAATTGGGGGGCGTGAGTAAAGGCCTTCTGGCTGGCTGCCAGTGCACACTCACCTCTTATGGGAGCAGGGCAGCCAGCTCGCTTTCCCCACCATGGTAGCTGCTTGCCCGCCCCACATAGGGCCAGGGCAGCCAGGTTTCTCTCTGTCATGAACACAAGAGCCACTGGCTTGCTACAGCTATAAGTACCACCCCAAACAGGACAAGGGCCACTCCTCACTTGGAGTTGGGGTGGCACTTGGGAAGGGGAGGCCTCCCCAGACCATCGGCCCACCATGACATTCCCTAATGGTCTTAATGGCGAATCTGCCCCAGCTATGTACCATCTTCCAAAAGTGATTCCAAATGTTATACATTTAAGTCATTGTATTAAAAATCAAAAATTAAAAACTGTGACTACTGTCACCATCACTGTGCTGCATCTTGTGATTCTTTTTATATTACAGCAGCAATGACTTATTTTTTTATCAACATTTCTGCTTCACCAGGTAGGCAAAACAAATGGATAAAACATGAACTCACTGAACAAGTAATAAAAAAGACAGAAACAAGTATCTGGTCAAAATGGAACACACAGGCTTGGTGCAGATATAGTAGCAACCACTAACTTGGATCCAGGCTGCAAGTACAAGGATTTCCACTGTGTAGCATGACTTTCTTGCCTCCTGAAACTGCCCAAGATTCTCTCAGAGTTAGGAGGCTAGAGTGAGCAAACCCCAAAATCACCCATGCTCATTTACATTGTGGCAAACCATGCTTTGCAGTTAAATCTAAACCAAGCCATAGATACACTGGGCTGGAAGGAATCTCAAAATCATCTAGATCACATTTCCCTGGTCTAAAATACATTCCATACATTACCTTTCTTCCAGATATAAACTACACTTTCTAGAATACATAGTTTGTCCAGTGGCATCTTTAAAATCAAAAAAGTTTTATTCAAGGTATGAGTTTTCATATGTATGATACAATGAAATGGAATTTACCAGTCGATACATAAAAGGCAGAGGTTGAACAGCAAATTAGCATATGACATAATGAAGATGTTTTAACAGATGCAAACAGGATAACAACCTAAGTTTATAAGGTCATCATTGGATTTAATTCCGGGAGGAAACAGTGAGGCAAATAAATATGTCAAAAATTGGAGATAGATGTGTAAATATATCCTCCTTAATTGTGCAGTGCTAAGAGTATTTAACTGAGACCCTGTTGTTACATTCCATCTACCTCCTCTCAAGAAGAGATTGGATTTATACCCCGCCCTTCACTACCCAAAGGAGTCTCAGAGCAGCTTACAATCCCTTTCCCCTCCCCTCCCCACAACAGACACCCTGTGAGGTAGGTGGGGCTTAAGAGAGCTCTTTGAGAACTGCTCTCGAGAGAACAGCTCTGAAATAACTTGTGACTGACCCAAGGTCACACCAGCAGTTGCATGTGGAGGAGTGAAGAATCAAACCCAGTTCTCCCAGATTAGTCTGTGCTCCTAACCACTACACCAAACTGGAATGGAGGTAACTAATAGCACCTTCTTATTTGAGGTGGGGTTAGTTCTATATATGTTGGAATGCATTTTGCTGATCTGGTAACAGAGGAGACATAACACCCACCTCAAAGAAAAAGATGCTATTAGTTACCTCCATGCTTGAGAGGAGGCAGACGGAGCGTAACAAGGTCTCAGTTAATTTCTCTTAGCACCCCACAATTAAGGATACATCTAGCTCCAATGTTGACATATTTGCTTCACTGTTTCCCCCCAGAATTAAATTCAAGCAATAATGACCTTATAAACTTATCTTGTTATTCCTGTTTGCATCTGTTAAAACATCTTCATTATGTTGTATGCTAATTTGCTGTTCAACCTCTGCCTTGGTCTGGTAAATTCCAGTTCATTGTATCTGAGGAAGTGTGCATGCACACAAAAGCTCATACCTTGAATATAACTTTGATGGTTTTAAAGGTGCCACTGGACTCAAACTTCTACTGCTTCAGACCAACACAGCTACCCACCTGGATCTTTCCAGAATAGAGTATGCTACAACAGATGGTAAGAGTGATTGTCCTGTGCCAGGAAGACAGTTTAGGAAAACCATCCAGATAACTAAAACAAGTGAGCGATGCCACATCCTACAAAGGCAGACTGCCAATTTTACCAGGCAATCTGACCTGAGAATTATACTCTAAGCACAAATAAAAGGAAACCTGCTGGTCTCTTGACAGTGGTAACAAAAATTACAACATTAATTTAGATAGCTACATATTGATTTTAATTTGACCCCTTCAATCCTATATTTATTTATTTTTCGACTTTTACCCCGCCCTCCTCACCAAAGCAGGCTATAGAGATTTATCAACCAATAACCAATCTACCAAGTAGCTTTCTTTTCCTAGTTTTTTGGTTAATTCATATACCTGTTCTTTACATTAATCTGAGAACTAAGGGGTTGTTTAATGTCATCTGTATATGTAGACCACGGGACATAGAAAAGAGAAGAGTCAGCATGGTTTGAACATTCAGAGGCTGTTGGAAGCGAAGTACTGTAAATCTGACACAAATCTATATTCTCTTCACTCTGTATTTTAAATACAAGAAAAGATCATTAATTGTAAAAAGCAGCATGTTATTTTAGTACACAATTTCATCACTGAGAGAATCGATGGCTTGGAAAGTTATCAAAAGGACATTAGGCTCAGTACCTTATGACACAAGAGAGTACTGTAAAAAGGTAGCTTCACCTGACTGATACGAATGAGCCATGTCACACAATGCTGGATCCCCAACTTTGGTAATTAGCTGGTTTGATCTGTGCAGAAGCCTCAGTGGGCCAGAACGAGTATTACTCACAAATGTCATTTCTACTGGTCCAGTTATATTATTTTACACCTCCAACAGTTAACTTTGTAATTTACAGTTTTCCATGATGAACAGTAAACAATTGAATTTATTCTCACATTAATCCTAAAAATAGTAGTGACCCCTAACACTTTCTACAGTTTGATACCAAGCACAGTTCAGCTGGAGGGTGGTGGTGGTTGTGCAATAATTGGAAATTAAAACCTTATTATACAGTATTTTTTACTACTCTGTATTCTATTTCACTTACCACTGAGGCATTTACTGTGCTGTATCTAATATGTGTTATGTTTCACTCTTTCCACAGCTAAACAGATTATGTGCATTTTGTGATCCTCATCCAGCAAACACATTCCACATACTGGATACATGAAAGGTGGCTGCTTGGGAAACAGGCTACATCCAGAGGGAGATTGTATAGATCTCCATGAGAAAGCCTGTAAACAGGTTTATGAACCAGGCATGGTATATACTTCCATGGTATAATGCTCTACATATAATCTGCTGCTCCTGAGATTCTCTTTTTAAAGTAATTTAGAAGAGGAGATTGGATTTATACCCTGCCCTTCACTACCCAAAGGAGTCTCACAGCAGCTTAAGCTCCTTTCCCTTCCCCTCCCCTCCCCACAACAGACACCCTGTGAGGTAGGTGGGGCTGAGAGAGCTGACAGAAACTGCTCTTTTTTCAAGAACAGCTCTTATCAGAACTACGGCTTGCCCAAGGTCATCCAGCAGGTGCAAGTGGAGAAGTGGGGAATCAAACCCAGTTCTCCCAGATTAGAGTCCGCACACTTAACCACTACACCAAACTGGCTCTATTTTCAAAAATTAAACATTAGGGCATTGTGATATTTATATATACGTATGGAGACTGAGATGTATGTCATAAATTGGACTTGCTGAGACTTACTTTTCTATATTTATCCATTAACATATAGTATTATCATACTACCTTTCGGTAAAGAACTTTACAATTATTTTTCATTCATCTTTATATTCCTAGCTTGGACACCAGGATCAAATGTTAGGTGTCCATGGGACGTGATGTCAGCTCTGTCCAACAACCTGAAAGATTGTATTGAAAGTTGGGAATCTAACAGAAGAGATGATACTTGCCCAGTCATCTAAAGTTCATGGCCACGTGGGGGTATGAAGATAGCTTCATATTCATAGCTATTAGCAGCTATGGTTACAGAATTATCTATGGCACTTTCCATATGTCATGTAAGGTCTGATTAATAGTATATCTGAACATACCCAGCAATCTTTACACACTAGAGTGCTCATGAGACCTACTAGTTCACTAAACCTACAACCGTCAGCATTTCATAAGGTTAATTTTTAAAGGCCAATATATAACTTGTAAAAGAAGATGCATCAGCATCTCAGAGCTGGAAGGGAGTAAGAGACTATGTACTTTTCAGTGCAATAGTACACAGGTACCTTCACATCCAGCGTTTAGCTCATCATATCCAAGGACATAACACTGCACTAACGTAACTACTGCTGCAGCCATCTGTAACCCTTTAACTGGTACAGCATCTTACTTAATAATAATAAAATCAGTGAATTTATCTGTTACTACCCTAGTCATCACCCCTGTACTTTTATGTTTGAAGTTAAACAAGCCGAGCCTGGCCAGTAAGCGAATTAAGTCACCTTTTATTCATACCCTGGAATAGGCTTATTCAAGCCTACTTATCTCAGAACCCACTTTGTTTTTCACAGAAAATCATGTTTAGGATAAAGCTCAAGTATCCTGAATTCCTGCACGGCTTTCTCAGGAGTGGAGTAATAGAGTTTGGGAACAAAATATGAGGTGTATAGAGCAATGGAAGAGAGTCTTTTAATTAGCCCCTTTCCTTTCTAGCTGTTCCTTTTATGACAGGCACCTAAATGTTTGCAGCTGCCTCCTGAGACATCAACTGTATAAGGCAAGTATAAGCACAAAAAGGGGGGGGGTAAAGACAGGAACATTCCCAGTACAGAAACCACATGAGAACAAGTTCTAATACACGTCAACTACAGTGTTTATTAATATAATCAAACAAAACCATACCACTGCTGCACAAGGCTTCATTATGCTTATTCTGCAGTGTATTACTGAAGGAAAATTACCTCTGTTTAAAAATGCACACATAAATGTAATAACTGACTGAACCTGCAACTTGTAGCAATCATAGAAGGAGCTGCAACCAGTCATGATAACGTTATTGAACACATCTGTCAGTCTTCCACTGGGTTCTGCACTATTCCAATAGCGACTGGTACTTCTGAAAGCTACTTTAGGCTGAGACAAGAAATGAATGTAGAAAAGATAAACGATTACACCTTCTTCTAAATTACTTGTTTTACATTGTTATCAAATGTTTAGCCTTTAGGACTTCTTACACACCCCACTATGATGGGGATCAATATATCGATAAAAACCTTTACAGCTCCTCAAATCTCTCTCATTTGAAAGACCACTATAGTCATGTTCATAAAGTATGGAAAGTGTAAATGATCTCCATTTCTTTGAGAATTTGGCCAACTCTGTATTAGGTTGTAGAAGTCTAAGACCTGACTGATTCATAGGAGCTGGAAATGGCAGTTACCACAGCAAATATCCTTTTTTTAAAACCTTATTTTATTCAAACAACTACATATTAAAGGTGTTTTCAAATATCTTATGTTAATCCTTCTTTTGTATTACTCAGAATAAGAAATATGGCCTCTCACACCCAAACTTCTGACAAAAGTTCAATATGCTTGCCCACCAAGAAGCTGCAGACAGAGGAGAAAAAACCGCATGAACAGTTGGGTCTATACAGCCATTGGTTTTCTAGTAACGTGCCAAATGCAGAGTTCACTCTGCCATTCAGTTTTCACTCTCTCCTGTCTTAATTCTTTTACATCTTTGCTTCCTCAGTCTTCCTCATCCTTGAAAGCCAGTTTGGTGTAGTGATTAAGTGCGTGGACTCTAATCTGGGAGAACCAGGTTTGATTCCCCACTTGCAGCTGTTGGATGACCTTGGGCAAGCCATAGTCCTCTCAGAGCTGTTCTTGAAAAAGAACAGTTTCTGTCAGAGCTCTCTCAGCCCCACCTACCTCACAGGCAGTGTTCCCTCTAAGCTGAGTTAGTGTGAGCTAGCTCACAGTTTTTTAGTCTCCGGCTCACACATTTTTGTCTTAGCTCAGGAAAGATGGCTCCAGAGCAAACTAATGTATGCAGTAGCCAAATCGCTTGCTCACAACTTTAATACCAGTAGCTCACAAAGTAGATTTTTTGCTCACAAGACTCCACAGCTTAGAGGGAACATTGCTCACAGGGTGTCTGTCTGTTGTGGGGAGGGGAAGGGAAAGGAGATTGTAAGCAGCTCTGAGACTCCAAGTGAAGGTCAGGGTATAAATCCAATCTCTTCTTCTTTTCCAGTAATATCCATTTCATTTCCTCACCAATGCCTTTCCCAATTTATTTTACTTCTCCATCCCCCCACCACTTTCCTCCAAAGACCTCTGGGTGGCTTACATATTTATCCCCTCCTTCAACAGATCTTCCCAACAACCCTGCGAGGCAGATTGGCTGACAGTCCAACTGCTCCAAGGGAGCTTCATAGCAGAAACTTTGAACCAATAACATCCCCCATTCCTAGGTCTAACCACTACACAACATTGTCTCTCTTGCCCTCTTAGCTCCACCTGAACCTTCTCCTTTCTGGAAAGCCTCCCAGCTCCCAAGAACCGCCTTCCTCATGGGACTGCTGTTCAACCAGCATGGAGACCTTGCCTGGTGCAGTGGTTAACCTACTGGGACTGGACCAGTGTTCCCTCTAAGCTGAGGTAGTGTGAGCTAGCTCAGTTTTTTAGCCTCCAGCTCTCACGTTTTTGTCTTAGCTCAGGAAGGACAGCTCCAGATCAAACTAATTTATGCAGTAGCCAAATCGCTGGCTCACAACTACAAAGCCAGTAGCTCACAAAGTAGAATTTTTGCTCACAAGACTCCACAGCTTAGAGGGAACATTGGACTGGACCCAGGCTCAAATCGCCACTGGCTGTGAAAACTTACTGGATGACACTGAGCCAGTCATTTTCTCTCAGCCTAACCTACCTCACAGGACTGTTGTCAAGAAGAGTCTCCAAACAGCTTACAATCGCCTTTCCCTTCCCTTCCCCACAACAGACCCTCTGTGAGGTAGGTGGGGCAGACAGAGAGCTCTTTTGAGCACTGCTCTTGAGAGAACAGTTCTGAGAGAACTTGTGACAGACTCAAGCAGTGTTCCCTCTAAGCTGAGTTACTGTGAGCTAGCTCACAGTTTTTTAGCCTCCAGCTCATACATTTTTGGCTTAGCTCAGGAAGGGAGGGCTCCAGAGCAAACTAATTTATGCAGTAGCCAAATCACTTGCTCACAACTTTCATGCCAGTAGCTCACAGGGTAGAATTTTTGCTCACAAGACTCCACAGATTAGAGGGAACATTGGACTGGACTCAGGCTCAAATCGCCACTGGCTGTGAAAACTTACTGGATGACACTGAGCCAGTCATTTTCTCTCAGCCTAACCTACCTCACCGGACTGTTGTCAAGAAGAGACTGATTTATACCCTGCCCTATACAACAGACCCTCTGTGAGGTAGGTGGGGCAGACAGAGAGCTCTTTTGAGCACTGCTCTTGAGAGAACAGTTCTGAGAGAACTTGTGACAGACTCAAGCAGTGTTCCCTCTAAGCTGAGTTACTGTGAGCTAGCTCACAGTTTTTTAGCCTCCAGCTCATACATTTTTGGCTTAGCTCAGGAAGGGAGGGC
>NW_015167147.1:33716-40511 GCF_001447785.1 Gekko japonicus | reverse complement strand
TCCAGGGCCGGGGTGAGGGCACGGGCGGTCCCTTCCCCAGATTCTGGGCGGTCCGGGCCGCCTTGAACTGAGGCGCGACGGGCAGGTGAGAGAAAGGAGAACGGCCGTTACCGCAGCTGGCCGGCCGACTGACTGACCGACTGACTGAGCGACAGGCGAGGGGGAGGGGACTGCCAGGGCTCTCCCCTCCCACCTTGCCGCTGCCTCGGGAAGCGATTGGCCGTTGCCGATGTGGAGGCGACCAATACGAGCTCGCTTTTCCCTCTTTCGGCTCACCCCCCCCTATAGGAGACTCCACAGTCTGTCTCACAACCCAGGGTAACCAATGAGAAGCGCCCCTCAACGTTTCCTCCCTCCCCCGTCCAGTTCTGCGCCCAATGACAGTTGTTGTGCGGCTCTCTCCGCTCTCTCTCTCTCTCTTTTTAATAACAGCAATTCCTCACGCGCTTCTTTAGACCTCTGGCTGCTCTCGCAACCTATTCTAATCCTCGATGACTACCTTGTTAGCTGACCCCCCTTGCTTGCGATTGGATACGCTGTAACCAATTGGGAAAGGCGAGAAATTGTTGTGTTCACCCGGTGATAAGTATGACCAGAAGGCGGTTGGAACAAATGCATTCGCCCCTTTTCCCGCTAAAAAAAAGGAGGGAGGGGAGAGTGAATGCTGATTGGTGCAAACGCGCGAGTGTTCGAAGAGTGATTGGCTATAGAAGGAGGAAAGGGGCGGTTGTCAGCATGAGTGAACCCCACATAACCCCTGTCAGGAATGCATTATTGTTGTTAGGTGAGATTCGTTAGCATAATGATAATAGCAGCATATATTATTAATAACGTGTCCAATATTATTTATGCCATTGTTTATGCCATTGTTATTGTTCTTGCTAACTGCCGTAAGTACCCAATAAAATAAATATTTAGATTATTTATTTAGATAGATTGCACAAATGAAACAATCCTTCATGCGCTTAAAAATATTTAGTTATTTAAGACATTAGCTGCCTTTCTTCCTTGAGGAGTTTAAGATGGCTTACGCTATAAATAAAGTATAATAAAAACAACAAAGGCCCCGGTCACACGGCAAAGTTGCCGCGGGAGAGGCACGGATGGTGGGCGGATTATCCGGGCGCGATCACACCCCAGCATCTGGGAAGTGGAGCGCACCCGTGGCTTAGCGCCGACAATGCGCCTTAAAAAACTAGTACCTCCAAGGTACTGTAAGACAGAAACTCCGTCAAAGGTTGTGCTCCCCCAGCCCAATTTGAGAAAGCACACGGCAGTCTTGTAGAGGAGAATCAGATCTTGTACTTTATTGATCAACAAAGGAGGGAGGTGCAGATCCAATAAGATTTCGGACCCTACAGCTCTCCCTAAGGTTACAATGAGAGACAAAAGGTTTTATACCCCCTATGACAGAAATAAAACATAATTATTGGTTTCATCACAGTTAGTTACATATCCGTCACACCATTCTGATTGGGTTCAAACCTGTAGGCTGGATTTTCTCAGGCAAAACTGTACCTCCTCCAGCTAAACAATAGACTTTCTTCTTCCTAGGCTGTGCAATTCTAAAAAGTATCTAATTGTAACAAATATTAGTACATCATGCAGTGGTTCTTCATCTAATGCAAGCAAACTGACATCAGTACGATTGGCAAGAACAAGCAAGGTCACTGTGGTGTGATTGCCTGTCAGCATTTGGTATTTTACCCAGAATGCCTTTAAGCAATGAACCAAAGTGAATATCTGAATAGATGTTCATGATTGATTTCAGTCACTGTGATTAGAATCATCAAAGGCACTTAACATATGCACCATGGAAGTGTTAAGTACACCTGCTAAGTTAAACTAACTTAGTCAGCGGCAGAGTGCAAAGGGTTTCATAAGCGATGTGTACAACAGTACTAGTAAACGTTTGCCACGGGCTGCCTCCAGACGCCCGTGGTGTGATCGTGCTGGCATGCAGCATTCCCCTCCAGTCCCTCATTTACCTGCCGGCGCCGAGGGAAGGACCCGGGGTGTGCTGCCAGCGTGTCTGATCGCGTAATCGCGCATCAAACTGCACCGGGGCAATTAGCCACGCCCCCCCCGCAATATCCGGCCTGTGTGACCGGGGTCAATGTTAAGCAACCCCAGCTGGTTATCTCTCTATATTAATAATTGAGTTTTTGTGTGACTCTTTTCTGAAGGTTCCACACGCTCCGCCTTTGGGTCCCTGCACTGTCAGTCCAACGCTGTACCAATCCAGTGGCTGCGGAGGTGGCACCCAGCGTCTCGGCCTCAGTGGGGTGCGAGGCAATGGAAGGGACAGGCTGCTTGCACGGGAAACAGAAACCAAAGCCAGGCCAGGAGGGCCCCTTTTGTCCGCCAAGCTGCTTCCTCCCCCGCCGCTGGAGCAGAGTCGCACAGCCACCCCCTCCCAGCAGCGCTCGCGCAGAGCTCTTGCCCCCAACCCGCCTGGCCTTCTGCTTCCCTTTCCTTCGCCGGACGGACACCCGCTTTGCATAGCGCCCCTCCCACAGAGGGGGGGGGATGAGCAGGAACTGGAGACCACCAAGGCTTCTCTGTGGCCGGCCACCATCAATCTTCTCCCGGCCTGTTCTGTCCTGGTAAGTGCCACTTCTTAGGACAACGTGCGCCCCCCGCATGCCTTCCCCTTGTCTAGCATGAAGTTCTGTCTGACAGAGCCTGCTCGAGATCTCCATGCTCAGCGGCCATTGAGGGGAGCGGGCCATCACAGGGCGTGTGCAAAGCCCAGCGGAGCAGCCCTCACCACCTCAGGTCTCCCCTCTGCCGAGACCTCTTGTCCCCACCCGCCACCCCTTCCCCCAGTGAAGACGCGCCAGAACTGTGGCTGCTCCCTCAGCCACACCTGCCCTCTGAGCCCGCTGCGTTGGCGGCGGGCAGAGACAGGCTGCCATTTGGCAGGGACCGCAAGGCCAGCATCTTTCTAGAGCTCGTTGTGTTGCGTCTACAATGGGCTTTGCCACTAGTAAAACCATAAAGCTGATAAAAACCCCAGCTGATCCAAGGGTTTGGGCTGGGCTGTCACCAGTATGCTGATGATGCCCAGCTATATCTATTGATGGACAGATGGACTCTGCCCCAGATATTTTGGCCAGGGCATTGGTTGGTTTGTTACAGCAGTCGACTGAAGCTAAATCCATCGAAGACAGAGGTCCTATGCCTGAGTCTTGGTGTGTGTGTGTTGAGGAAATGAGGGGTGCAGGAACCTTTTCATGCACTCCCATCTCCAGTTCTGTTCATGTTGGGAGGGAGAGAAGCTGGCTTCCCAGTTGCATCAAGAGAGAGACAGTTGTTCTAAACCAAAACTCAGTTTATTTTATTACACACTCTTAAATCAGAAAACACTTTTGTAGCATTTCAATATTCAACATAGAATATTTCAACACAACCCCAATACATAAACAGTGCACTTGTAATTCTATAAAGGATATCCTTGGTTGCTCTGTCAAGACCCATAAGAGAGGCTGGTTAGCCAGAACAACAAGGAACAAAACTAAATCCAGACATTAAGTACCCTTTCCCAACCATAGGCTAATGTAACTGTCAGTCAAGTCTGTGACGAGCCTTAGACATACATCTGACCAGGGCTTTTTTTGTAGAAAAAATCCAGCAGGAACTCACTAACATAATAGACTACACCCAACAGCAGAAACTCATTAGCATATTAGGCCACATCCCTGACAGTGCGGCTCATTAGCATATTAGGCTACACCCCCATGCCTTCCCCTGGCTTGCCCGGGTGCCCCGCGATGGCGGGGAGCCTGGGCAAGACCCCCCCCCCTTGAAGAGAAGGGAAGGCAGTTTAAACTGCCTTCCCTTGACTTTCCTGGGAGCCCTGTGGTGCAGGGAGCCCGGGCAAGCCGGCCCTTTGAGGGAAGGAGAGGCAGTTTGAACTGCCTTCCCTTGGCTTGCCTGGGCACCCCGCGGCAGTGGGGAGCCCGGGCAAGCTGGCCCTTGGACAGGCCAGGGAAAGCCCGATCCTTCCAGGGGCCCCCCTGGCCCACCCACCTCGGAGTCGCCGGGGGGGGGTCGGTCGCTCTCCAGGCCTTCCCTCTGTAGCCACGCATGCACAGAGTTTTTGGCTGTAGTTGGCATGGCCAACTCTGAAGCCAGCCGGAACTCTGTTCCTGTGCGTTCCTGCCCAAAAATAGCCCTGCATCTGACATATACAACAAAGTCAGCCCCTTCTTTCTATCTCTGGGGTCAGGAAAGTCAAGGAAAGCTGGGTTAAGCTAGGTTGACTCAGAGAGTCCCAGGAAGCTAGATTCAGATACTCTATCCTATTTAGAATTTGATAGTGACTCCTGACTTCTGCAAAGTATAAACATTCCCAGAAGGCAGAAGTCATGTGAGGCAAAGTCATGTACAGGGTTATTGGTACTAGATGGCTACAGCACTTAGCAGAGTCCCAAAGCCTCCTGGGAAACCGAACCACAGATTCAACTGTAGAGAAATTAAAGTATCATAGGTTTAAGAGAGGACTGAGGCTCAGTCAAGCCCTAATTCTGCGACAGGGTGGGATCGAGGATCCGACTCCCAACCCTTGGTGGGGCATCTTTGATGCCAATTGTGAGGAGCTTAGGAGAAATCCTAGATGCTCCATTGTTTGGTGCAGTGGTTAAGTGTGTGGACTGTAATCTGGGAGAGCCGGGTTTGATTCCCCACTCCTCCACTTGCAGCTGCTGGATGCCCTTGGGCAAGCCATAGTTCTGTCAGAGCTGTCCTTGAAAGGGCAGTTCTTGAAAGACCTCTCTCAGCCCCAGCTACCTCACAGGGTGTCTGTTGTGGGGAGGGGAAGGGAAAGGAGTTTGTAAGCCGCTCTGAGACTCCGAGTGAAGGACGGGGTATAAATCGCTCTGAGACTACTTTGGGTCGTGAAGGGTGGGTTATAAATCCAATCTCTTCTCCTCCTCCTCCTCCTCTTCCTCTTCTTCTTCTTCTTCTTCCCAGGTCACTACCAAGGCTCCCTCTAAGCTGTGGAGTCCTGTGAGCAAAAATTCTACTTAGTGAGCTACTGGCATTAAAGTTGTGAGCAGTGATTTGGCTGCTGTTGTTATTGTTGTTCAGTCGCACAGTTGAGTCCGATTCTTCGTGACCCCATGGACCACATCATGCCAGGCCCTCCCTTTTTTTTTTTTTTTTTTTTGCAGTTCATGATGGTTTGTTTGTTAGTGCCAATAATGAAAGATAACCGTGATAGCTCAAATACTTGAGTGGAATGAATCCAGTCATGAGCGCAAGACTTGAAGCACGCAAGTTCTTCAGGCTTGAACCACAGGTTAATCTCTTTCTGAGCACTCTCTGCAGAGTCACTGCCATGAATGATGTTCCTGCCCACTTGGATACAGAAGTCACCATGGATAGTACCAGGCTTCGAATCTGCAGGGTTAGTTTCCCCCAACATTACTCTGCAATTCTCTTCAATGTTGAGGCCTTCCCAAACCGTGGCCACTACAGGTCCAGAATTCATATATTTAAACCTGAGTAGAATGGCCTATCTTTCAGATAGATGTAATGTTGTTTGAGAAGGTTTTCAGAAGCATGCATACATTTAAAGCCACCAGTCCGAAGCCCTTTTGTTTTCTCCTACTAATCCCTGCTGGACTCCATCAGGCTTGATGGCAATGAAGGTGCATTCTGTGTTGGAAGCCATAATTAATACATAATCTGGGGGAAGAGCACGCCAGGCCCTCCTGTCCTCCGTCATGCTCCGGAGTTTGCTCAACTTCATATTCGTTGCATCAATAATACTGTCTAACCATCTCATCCTTTGCCGTCCCCGTCTTCTTTTACTGTCAACCTTTCCCAGCATCAAGGTCTTCTCCACTGAGGGCTCCCTTCTCATTTGGTGGCCAAAGTATTTGAGCTTCAGCTTCAGTATCTGGTCTTCCAGGGAACAGTCAGGGTTGATTTCTTTTACGATTGACTGATTTGATCGCCTTGCAATCCAAGGGACTCTCAAGAGTCTTCTCCAGCACCATAATTTGAAAGCATCTATTCTTCGGCTCTCAGCCTTCCTTATAGTCCAACTCTCGCAGTCATACATTACTACTGGGAAAGCCATTGCTTTGTCCATATGGACTTTTGTTGGCAAGGTGATGTCTCTACTTTTTATTATGCTGTCTAGGTTTGCCATCACTTTCTTCCCAAGGAGCAGGTGTCCTTTAATTTCATGGCTGCTGTCACCGTCTGCAGTGATCTTGGATCCCAGGAATGTGAAGTCTGTCACTGCTTCCACGACTTCCACTTCTATTTGACAAAGAGTGATGGAGCCATCGATGCTCCCTCTAAGCTGTGGAGTATTGTGGGCAAACATTCTACTTTGTGAGCGACTGGCATTAAAGTTGTGAGCGAGATATTTGGCTACTGCATAAATTAGTTTGCTCTGGAGCCATCCTTTCTGAGCTAAAACAAAAATCTGTGAGCTGGAGGCTAAAAAACTGTGAGCTAGCTCACACTAACTCAGCTTAGAGGGAACACTGGGCCGGATGCCATGATCTTAGTTTTTTTGATGTTGAGTTTCAAACCAATTTTTGCACTCTCCTCTTTCAGCCTTAGCAAGAAGTTCTTTAGGTCCTCTTCACTTTCTGCCATTAGAGTGGTATCGTTTGCATATCTGAGGTTGGTGATGTTTTTCCTGGCATTCTGAATTCCCGCTTGTGATTCATCCAGGCCAGCATTTCGCATGATGTACTCTGCATATAAATTAAATAAGCAAGGTGACAATATACATCCTTGTCGTACTCCTTTTCCTATGCTAAACCAATCAGT
>NW_015167147.1:31754-33028 GCF_001447785.1 Gekko japonicus | reverse complement strand
CAGCTTGTACTTCTGGCAGTTTTCTATCCACATACTGTTGAAGCCTAGCTTGTAGGATCTTGAGCATGACCTTGTTAGTGTGTGATATGAGTGCAATTGTGTGATAGTTTGAACATCCCTTGCCTTGGCCTTTTTTGTGGGATTGGAATGTAAACTGGCTACTGCATAACTTAGTTTGCTCTGGAGCCTTTCTTCCTGAGCTAAGACAAAAATGTGTGAGCTGTTTTTTTGGGGGGGGTTCTACCCGCCGCCGGCCAGATGGCCGGCGGGGGAAGCCCCACCCCCAACACCCACAGCCACCCATCTCTCTCCCTTTAAGTGTGTGGAACCTGTTTCCTCCCAAGCCTGATCTCCGCAAGCTTGCAGGAAAATGCTAGCTTCGTTATCTTAAAAGGGAAACGCGGCTGCTCTTAAAGGGGAAACGCCGGCTCCTGCATTTAGAAGGGAAACGCCGGCTCCTTTAAGTGCAGGGAACTGCCGTTTCTGGAGTTCTGGCGCACGGGCTGGGGGGGGGGCGGACGTCCCCAACGTGACGTCATCACATCGGGGATGCCCCGCCCCCTCCAGGAACGCCCCCAAAGTTCCCCGTTGGGGTGGAAGATGGACTTGGCAACCCTACCAGCAGGGCTCACCCCTTAACAGGGACATCGCTATGCAATGCCTCCGATGCAATGATGTTACCTGGAAGTGATGCTATCGCGTCGGGGCTGTTGTGTGGGGATGCTCTGGTATTAGGGCAAACTTTATGGTTTGTGGGTGAAAAAAAACCATAGAGTTTCAGCCAAATACCAGAGCATCCCTGCGTGGTGGCCCCGCCCACCCCTGGAACACCCCCCCAAATCCACCTGCTGGAGTGAAGAGGGGACCTGGCAACTCTATGTGGAACAGTAGCAAGCAGCAGGTCTAGTTCAGTCACGCAAGTTGGGTGGTGTCAATCAAGTCACCCAGAGGTTGCTTCCTGGCCTAGGGGTTCCCGCCCCCAGGTGGACCTGGAAATCTCCCAGAATTACAAAGAGGAATTTCAGACAGGCGATATATTCCGGAAGAGGAACGGTTCCCAAATGGTTTCTGGTCTGTCATTTCAGACAGAACCGTTTGAGAACCGGTTCCCTTCCAGAATATATTTGTCATTTCATACACAATTGCTTCTGTTCCGTTTAGGAAACGGGGCTGAAGCGTTTTACCTGTCAACCGCTTCCAAGTACTCCTCAGTTTCCTCTCCCGGTTCCAATGCACTTTTCCCCGCTGTTTTTCGCCCGCACGGGTGATCTCCG
>NW_015167147.1:23219-31532 GCF_001447785.1 Gekko japonicus | reverse complement strand
CAGCCAGGCCTGGCCCCCATGAGTTCTCCCTCAAAGGCCAAAATAGGGCCAGAAAGCCCCCCCCTCCTTTTTACTCACAGAAACTGAAGCCTAGAATACTGTGGTTGCCTGGCAACAGCCACTGAGGGAATCCATTGCATAATGCTTCTTGGATTTTAAAGCTGCCTAGTGTATTTTTTTTTTTAGATTTACTATTTTTCAGCAAACCAAGGCCCTTTTCAGGTTTGTAGAAAGATCTGTCCCGTTCACAACTCCAGTCACCACTAGGGTTGCCAGCCTCCAGGTGGGGCCTGGAGATCTCCCGCTTTTACAACTGATCTCCAGCTGGCAGAGATCAGCTCCCCTGGAGACAATGGCTCGTTTGGGGGCGGGCTCTCTGGCACTGGACCATGCTGAGGCCCCTCCCCTCCCCAAAACCCGCCCATTCCTGGTTCCACCCCCAGAATTTCCAGGTATTTTTTGACCCAGACCTGGCAAACCCCAGTCACCAGATTTAAGTATCCAAAGATATCCTGACTTTGCTATTAGATGATGAATACAAACCTGCCGTTACTCTCCCTTTAACATGGGCCTGTTAAATATATACAACAATACGTTTCCCCAATACTTGTAATTGTATTTAATTTAAACTAAATAAGTGTATCATAAATAATACTGATACCTTTAAAATGACCTGATAATATCATTCCCCCCCCCAAAATCCATGAATAAAAATTAAATATTTCTGTTTAATTAAAAAGAGGTGGAAAGATGCCACTTATGTACAGCTGCAGTTGTAGGGTTGCCAATCTACAGGTGGGGACTGAAGATCTCTTGGAATTACACCTGATCTCCAGATGATGTAGATTGCTCATTAATTAATTAGTTAATTAAGTAATTCCACTTCTCCTGGAGAAAATGGATCCTTTGGAAGGTGGAGTCTATGGCATTATGCCCTACCAAGGTCCCTCTCCTCCCTAAACCCCAACCTCCCAGGCTGCACCCGGAAATCTCCAGGTATTTCTGAACCTGGGGTTGGCAACCCAGTAATGTCAGCATGTCATGGAGTTGTCGCCTGCAAGAAAAGATGCGGGAAACAGGGGTGGGCCAAACTGTTTATTTCAGTGTCAGCAGGCACCAGTTTATCATTCCTTCACTAGCAATTTATTTTTCAAAGTGCCGGTTTTAACCCATAAGGCTTTAGATGCCCTGCTGGCAGCAAGGTTCCTAAGGACCCCTCTTGCTTCCTTGCCAGCCTGCCAGGCCCAAATCGTCTGCAGAGGAGCTGCTCCGTTTGCCTTGAGCAAGAAACCTCTGAATTAATCCGATGAGAAATGTTCAGCTGGCCCCAGGGCTAGATTGTTCCCCTTTAAGCTGGTTGCTAGACAAAGTACAACCACACACACACACCCCAATCACTGAGGGAATAAGGGCAGCCAGTTTTTAACAGTTCAGTGCCTTTGAATGTACAGGAATTTGCAGTGCTGTGCCTTTAAGAGTTTTGCAGACGCCTTGCAGGCGATTTTTATTTTCCTTTTTCCTTGGACATAAGTTTCTCTTTCATTCATTGCAGCATAAAGCTTTTGTGAATTGGTGCCCATTTCATCAGATGTGCATGAACTATTATCTCCGCTTGGCACAAGCACTGGTACAAGCAGAAGAAAGGTAGGGGGGGGGGGGGGGGGGAGATGTAAATACAGAATGGGACGGCTGACCAATCCCTGCAGTAAACGTATACAGATTTGCCATGCAGAGCATATTGGGGTGATGGATTAAGTCAAGAGAGTCAGCATTTCTGTTAGGGGGGGCTGTGGACCCCTCCAAACTGGTGATGAATTGACAAAGCAAGCTGAATAGTGTATGAGGCACCATTACTTTTCCGTAGTGACTAAGCACGCCACATCTGTATTCAGCCCTAGCCTGATAGTATGAAATGTTCATACGAATTCCAACTTTGAAACTTCCCCCTGACTCTCTTTTGAAAGGGGTTTTTTTTTTTGCTGAAGTATGAAAACATTTGATTCTGTTACTTTATGTCCAGGAAGGCTGAAATGCTCTCCCAGAGGTTTTTAAAAAATTTCTGGTTTTGATGTCTGATTTTACATTTATTTATTCTCTTGTATGGACTTTGCCAGTGTAACCAGCAGAAGCATATTGCTCACGCATCATGTTAGAAAATGTGCAGATGAATGAGTGTTTGATGGTATGCTTGGAATTAGGCCTGACGCCTGACGATGGTGGCACTTGAGTGGGTGTGGGATTGAACTCGCACTGTCACAGGGCTCAAGCCTGGGTTTGTATTTCCATTGGCAGTGGTCCATTGTCGGTGGTGAGCAATTGCTATCGTATAGTTATATCCAGAACGTTCACATAACACATGGTGCTGTCTGGATTCAGGTTGATGGTGAGGCATGTTTCTGAAGTCCAGGTGGGATTTTCCAGGGTCCAGCATCACCCCAGCTTGTGTTCAGTTCTGAGTCTTGAGGGGTTCCTCTGATGCCCGCCCATGTGTCCTCCAATCTCTGTTTCAGGCTTTAACTGCTGGGGAAAATAATAGGTTCCCCAACATTAAAACAGTGGAGTTGCATCCACGATAGCTCAGCCTTTCCCAGATTTGCAGCATCTCTTTAAGAAGAAGAAGAAGAAGATTGGATTTATACCCCGCCCTTCACTACCCAAAGGTGTCTCAGAGCAGCTTACAAACTCCTTTCCCTTCCCCTCCCCACAACAGACACCCTGTGAGGTGGGTGGGGCTGAGAGAGCTCTGACACAAACTGCTCTCTTTCAAGGACAGCTGTGCCAGAGCTTGTGACTGACCCAAGATCACATCAGCAGGTGCAAGTGGAGGAGTGGGGAATCAAACCCGGTCCTCCCAGATTAGAGTCCGCACACTTAACCACTACAGCCCTAGCAACTGCCCTGGCTGGAAGGAGGGAGCCACAGAGCTGCTCCTTCCAGTGCTGAAGAGCTGGTTGGCACCGGGCTGTCTATACTCATTACTCCAACGGGTAGGGCTTGGCTGGAGTGGCCAGCTCCAGTGCCTGGCACGGTGTGGCCTGGCCCACAAGCCCACTGGAGGGACGGGCCAAGGAGGAAATTCGGGAGCCACCTCCCAGCCCCCGAGAGGCCAGTCACCTGGGCAGGAGCAGACTCTGACAGGGCCAGCCTCTTAAGGTGCGTGCAACCCTGTGTCCTGCGATCCCCCAGAATGACATCTCATTTCCAGACTAGAGAGGACAGTTCCCCTGGAGGAAATGGAAGCTTTGGAGGGTGGGCTCTATGACATTTGTACTCCGCTGGGGTCCCTGCCCTCCCCGGGCTCCATCCTCAAATCTCCAGGAGTTTCCCTTCCTAGACCTGGCAGTACCACCCCCACCCGGTGGCTGGGAGGACCTGGCACTCCTGTGCAACACACTTTCTCCTCCGCCACCCTTGCAGGCAGGAAGTGGCCTGTCCTACCCACAGTGGCGCCTCATCCCATCCGTCCAGCCACTCATCCCTTCCAGCCATGCTGTCATGATGTTGTACATATTAGAAGAGATTGGATTTATACCCCGCCCTTCACTACCCAAAGGTGTCTCAGAGCGGCTGACAAACTCCTTTCCCTTCCCACAACAGACAACCTGGGAGGTAGGTGGGGCTGAGAGAGCTCTTGACAGAAACTGCTCTTTTTCAAGGACAGCTCTTATCAGAACTACGGCTTGCCCAAGGTCATCCAGCCAGGTGCCAGTGGAGGAGTGGGGGATCAAACCCGGCGCTCCCAGATTAGAGTCCGCTCACTTAACCAGTGCACCAACTCATAGAACTGGAAGGGATCTCCAAGGTCATCTAATCTAAGCCCCTGCACAATGCAGGAAATTCACAACTACCTCCCCCTACACCCCCAGTGATCCCTGCTCCATGCCCAGAAGATGGCAAAAAACAACAGCAACCACCCTCCAGGATCCCAGGCCAAACTGGAGAAAATTGCTCCCTGACCCTAAAGTGGCAATCGGCATTTCCCTGGGCATGTAAGAATGGGCCACGAGAGCCGAGCAGTGGTTCATCCCTTCCTGCCCTCCCTCTCATGGCCTGCCCAAGTTCACACAATCAGCACTGCTGTCAGATGGCTACCTGGCCTCTGTTTGAAAACCCCCAAAGGAGAGCCCACCACCTCCTGAGTTTTCCACGGTAAAGATTGTTATAACTGTGCTGGTTCATAGAAACTTTCCAAGCAGAGCATTGTAGAATGCAAGCACAATATCTCAGAGCACCAAACAAGAAGAAGAGAAGAGATTGGATTTCGCTCACAGCTTTAATGGCAGTAGCTCACAAAGTAGAATTTTTGCTCACAAGACTACACAGCTTAGAGGGAACATTGCCCACCACCTCCCGAGTTTTCCAAGGTAAAGATTGTCATAGCTGTGCTGGTTCATAGGAACTTTCCAAGCAGAGCATTGGTAGAATGCAAGCACAATATCTCAAAGCACCAAACAAGAAGAAGAAGAAGAAGAAGAGATTGGATTTATACCCAGCCCTTCACTACCCAAAGGTGTCTCAGAGCGGCTGACAAACTCCTTTCCCTTCCCCTCCCCACACCAGACACCCTGTGAGGTGGGTGGGGCTGAGAGAACTCTGACACAAACGGCTCTTTTTCAAGGACAGCTGTGCCAGAGCTTGTGACTGACCCAAGGTCATCCAGCCAGGTGCAAGTGGAGGAGTGGGGAATCAAACCCGGGTCTCTCAGATTAGAGTCCGCACACTTAACCACTACACCAAACTGGCTCTCAAGTCAGATTTCAAGTCCCTCAGAACTCTGCAAGCCATCAAAGAGTGTGATGTTTGGAGACACCAAATACTAGTTTCTGGAGAACAGCTGTGAAGGGGGAGAGAGGTGGGAGGAGCCGGCTGCTCTTTGGGGCTCTTGGCAGTGTTCTAACTCGTTCTAACTCTTCTGCAGACAAAATGTTATGCTGCGGCAGAGAGCTGGAAGTGACCCTGGGCAATCCTATCTCTTCCCAGCAGTTATAACTCAGGGCCAGAATCACTGTGCTGATTTAGATCCAGGTGGTCAGCCGTGTTGGCCTGAAGCAGTACAACAAATTTAGAGTCCAGTGGCACCTTTAAGACCAATAATAAACCTTCAATAAACCTTTGTTGGTCTTAAAGGTGCCATTGGACTCTAAATTTCTTGTGTTAAGAGGTTTTACGGTAGTTCAGAGACTTCCCAACGTTTCCTTATTTCGAAAGGTCTGTCCTTGGTCATTTCTTTATGTTAAGCTGATTTTAAGTGACTGTTGTTAAATGTCTGTGTCCAGCTTAATTATCAACTCTAGACGTGGAGGGAAACAAATTTAAAAGCTGTAGAAATGTACCAGCAGTGAACTCGGACGGACAGCAGAGGGTGCTGGAAGCCAAGGGAACATCAGCATTCCTGGGCGAATTTTTGTTGTTCAGTCGCACAGTCGAGTCCGACTCTTCGCGACCCCATGGACCAGATCCCGCCAGGCCTTCCTGTCTTCCGCCGTCCTCTGAAGTTGGCTCAATTTCATGTTCGTTGCATCGATGACACTGTCTAACCATCTCATCCTTTGCCGTCCCCGTCTTCTTTGACCTTCAGTCTTTCCCAGCATCAGGGTCTTCTTCTCCAGTGAGTGCTCCCTTCTCATTGGGTGGCCAAAGTATTTGAGCTTCAGTTTCATTATCTGGCCTTCCAGGGAACAGTCAGGGTTGATTTCTTTTAGGATTGACTGATTTGATCTTCCACAGCCTGCAGTTCAGCGTTTTAACCACTTGAGCTACCGCAGCTCCACATGCTTTCTACTGGCTGTTTCAAATCCTCCCTTTGGACTCTTTCCTACTTGTCAACCCCACTAATCATGCTCTTGTAATAAGATCAGCAGCTCTCAGCCCTCCCTTGTCCAATCTCAGCCCTTCTGTCCAATCAATACTGCCTTCTTATTCCAAGTCCAGACAACTTGGCCAGAGGGCCGCACTGGCTCTTGAGTGCCCAGTCACAACAAAGCTGTCTAGGCACCCTGCTTCGATACTTGGAGCAAATCATTCTGGGCTAATAATTGTAATCTGTTGCCTTGTTTAAGGAGCTGCGGTGGCTCAAGTCCCAGGAACGTGAAGTCTGTCACTACTTCCACGACTTCCCCTTCTATTTGCCAAGGAGCGATGGGGCCGGATGCCATGATCTTAGGGTTTTTTTTATGCTGAGCTGGGAGAACTGAGGCTATGCTTTCTTTTGCTGCAGTAAAAAGCGCGAGTTTCAGGGTGTGGTAGCAGTCTTCCAGTGTGCGTCTTCATATTCTTCAGGTGGCCTGCTCTGGGTTGGGGAATACCTGGAGATTTGGGGGTGGGACCTTGGGAGGGGGAGAGATATCAGCAGGGTTATCATTCCACAGAGTCCATCCTCCAAAGCCGCCGTTTCCTCCAGGGGAACAGGACTGGTCTCTGTCGCCTGGAGTTCAGTTCTAACTCCCGGGAGGTCTCCAGGCCCCACCTAGAGGTTGCCAAGCCTGTCTCAGTCTGCCACTGTTCTCGCCCAGTTAGCAGCAAAAAAGGGACTTCTGCTTCTTCTTGAAGCTGCCAGGGGTGCTGGCTATCGAGCAGGACTGAAGGGTGATCTACTAGGTAAGCTTACCCCTGTTCACCATGCTTTGGAAGTTACTGTTGTCAAGGCCAGATTGAACCAACCACATGACCACGGAAACGTCTTCGGACAGCGCTGGCTCTTCGGCTTGGAAACAGAGATGAGCACCGCAACCCTAGTGTCGGATTCGACTGGCTTTCGAGCAAGGGAACCTTTACCTTTACCTTCTTTTGCCTTGTTTAGTGGCAGTATTTCTAGGCCACCTTTTAGATGCAGGAGTTAAGTACATAAAAATGATACCATCAAGTTTCCATCCCCATTGCCAGAGCATCGCCCGGCTACGTGCCCACCGTGCTTATGTCACATTTGGGCGACAGGATAGTGCGATGCGGCTGTGTTACACGCAAGAATGTTCCGGCGGGGAAGCGTGTGTCCCCACCAATTCATGGGTAGGTACTTGGTAACCCTTGTGGTGGATATGGAACAGTGCTCAGAGAGTACTACTTCCTTGCAGGATCCTGGCCAGGTCACAGTATGGCAAGTCTCTTATCTCCAGCTCCAAGCCTCTGGGCCCTGTCTCCCTGTGAAGGCAGCTTGACTGCTTGGAGCAGGAAACAGAGGAGAGTGCACCCTGATGTAGTTGGAATGGCCAGTGTTCCCTCTAAGCTGAGTTAGTGTGAGCTAGCTCACAGTTTTTTAGCCTCTAGCTCACACATTTTTGTCTTAGCTCAGGAAGGACAGCTCCAGAGCAAACTGATTTATGCAGCTGCCAAATCGCTCACTCACAACTTTAATGCCAGTAGCTCACAAAGTAGGATTTTTGCTCACTTGACTCCACATCTTAGAGGGAATATTGGTTGGGACCCAGGCCAGATAGGGATGTAAAGGTCAAAAATAACATTTTAGGCATGGGAACAAACGGATATCACATCTTTATGTTGCAGGACAGTTATAGCTGTGCATCATCATTCTGTATCAGCTGAAGTTTCTGGTCCATCTTCAAGGGTAGCCCCCATGCAGAGCACAGTGTCGTAGTCTGAGCAGAAAGGCACTGCTATTTTCTGGTAGTTGGCATTATTTTATAATACAGGAGTTGATACTCTTTTCTGGAGCCCCTCGTTGCACATAGGCACAAGAGGCCTTCTGCGGGTACAGTAGAAATGTCTGTTTTCAGTACAGGACTTTGAAACGCTCATCTGCATAAAAGAAACGACAGTCCAGTTGGCATTATTTTATCATACAGGAGTTGATACTCCTTTCTGGAGCCCCTCCTTGCACATAGGCGCCAAGAGGCCTTCTGCAGGTACAGTAGAAATGCCTGTCTTCAGTACAGGACTTTGAAATGCTCATCTGCATAAAAGAAACGACAGTCCAGTCAGAGGAAAGAAAATTAATGGTGCAATTATTTTCACACTTACCTTGGGGTGAGTGAGACTTGCTTTGGAACCGGGATGGAAGAATGTCCTTCCATTTTTTAATTTGCCTTTGTAAGAAGGCAGAACAGAGACTCCCTTCATTTGCAGAGATGATAGATAAACTGGGGGGGGAGAGGGAGATAGATTTATTTACATCCAAATCTTAAGGGAGGAAATTGGCTATAATTACCACCAGCTGTGTACAAGCATGTGAATTAAGTCAGAAGTTGCCATGGGGTGAAATAATTCAGAACTTATCATGCAGTGAAATAAAAAAATGAGACTGTTGTCTGTTATGATTTTACAAGAAGAAGGCTTGACGTTCTGACAGATGATCTATGT
>NW_015167147.1:15934-23111 GCF_001447785.1 Gekko japonicus | reverse complement strand
TACTTTCTGAGAGATGATATATGTGATGACGGGGGGGGGGAGCTGCAAGGCCCCTGCAAGGGTGGGTAGACACAAGCACATGTTTGCACTCCCTTTCCCCTATCATGACCTGAGGCCAAAACTTAAAGGACCCTCTCTCCAAATATCCACCTGTGGGGCAATTGCGGGGCTCCCCACAGGGACTCCCAGCAGGCCCTTGTGTTGGCTCTTTCTATTGCTGCCTCTCTACAGGGGGAAGAGCCTCCTGAAAGGGGTGAGGCGAGTACCTGTCCTCTGGACTTTCTGATAAGTTTGTAGAATGGAGCTATTTCAAAGCGCTTATGGGGCAACTCAAAGGTTATAGAGCAGTGATGGCGAACCTTTTAGAGGCCGAGTGCCCAAACTGCGACCCAAACCCCACTTCTTTATCGCAAAGTGCCAACAAGGCCATTTAACCTGAATACTGAGGTTTTACTTTAGAAAAAACAACTCATACATTAAGATGATCCTCTTGTGGGGAGGGGAGGGGAAAGGAGTTTGTGAGCCGCTCTGAGACTCTGAGTGAAGGGTGGGGTATAAATCCAATCTCTTCCTCCTCCTCCTCCTCTTCTTCCTCTTCTCCTCCTCCTCCTCCTTCTTCTCCTCCTTCTTCTCTTCCTCCTCTCAAATAAATGTGCATGAGGCCTGGGCCACTTGAGTACATAAGAAGGGCAAATGTAGCCTTCAGCACTATGACCTGTCCAAGGGCAGCACTTCACTTGTATAGAAGGGCAACTGTTTGCTTAAGAGGAAGATGGCCAAGAGTGAGCAGGGGTGACCTGCCTTTGAAGAGGGACCTGACCCTTTGTTGTTCAGTCGCACAGTCGAGTCCGACTCTTCGCGACCCCATGGACCAGCTCCCGCTAGGCCCTCCTGTCTTCCGCTGTCCTCTGAAGTTGGCTCAATTTCATGTTCGTTGCTTCGCTGACACTGTCCAACCATCTCATCCTTTGCCGTCCCCGTCTTCTTTGACCTTCAATCTTTCCCAGCATCAGGGTCTTCTGACCCTACCCAACCCTAATTAAAAAGGTGAGCCCTCCTGAGTTGCTGTTAGGAGTAGTTATCTGTGTTCCATGAGGCTCTCTCATGGAGCTGTGTTGGGATTCTTTTTAAGTAAGTCAGCAGAGTATTAAGAGACTGAGTCCATGGTGTGTATTAAAATATAAAAGTTTACTATAAACCTAACATGGGGAAAAGGGTACACAGGATATAAAATAACAAAGAGCTAATATGTCTACATCCTTGCAGCTAAAAGGTAAAACGGGAAGAGCCGAATGGCGTCTCCTTCTCTGGTCAGAACAAAGAACGGGAGGAGAAAACCAATATGCTAAAATACTTGACACCTTGGTTTCCAATCAGAGTAGCAAACTAGCTCCAAAGTTCCCGGGCATCCTATTGTCTAAACAGATTGGTTACAAACAAACATGTGACTTAACAAACATCATTAACCCTGTAAATACTGTTTTGACTTGTAACACCCAACAAGCTGCCCTTATACTGAGTCAGACTCCCAGTCCATCAAGGTCAGTCTCGTTCACTCAGATGGTCGGTCGCTCTGCAGGGTCTCCCACATCGGCTTCTACCCGATCCTTTTAACGGGGGATGCCGCTGAGGACTGAACATGGTACCTTCCTCTTCCACTGAGCCACACCCCCTCTCCCAGGTTCCTTGTCTGGCCCGTTTTGTGTGTTCCATACACTTCATCTTGGGATACGTTTCTTAAGCACATTTTGTCTCCTGCATGGGTTTTTTTTAAAAAAAATTATTCTTCCTTATGAGTAGAAAAATAGAACTACTTTTTAAAGAAGGCTGGGTTGCAAGTTCCAATGTTCCCTCTAAGCTCTGGAGTCTTGTGAGCAAAAATCCTACTTTGTGAGCGACTGGCATTAAAGTTGTGAGCGAGCCATTTGGCGACTGCATGAATTAGTTTGCTCTGGAGCCACATCCTCCCTGAGCGAAGACCAAAAGGTGTGAGCCTGAGGTTAAAAAGCTGTGAGCTAGCTCACACTAACTCAGCTGAGAGAGAACACTGGTTGCAGCCTTAGAACAGGGCAGGAGCAATTGGGTCTTGTGCTGCAGGCTGCTGGCTGTGCCATAGCGGGCCAGCTGATGCCCCTTGGTGTGGTTTCCATGGTAGGGTTGCCAACCTCCAGCTGGAGCTTGGAGATCTTCCGGAATTACAGCTGTTCTCCAGGCAACAGAGATGAGTTCCCCTGGAGACAGTGGCTGCTTTGGAAGGTTGACGCTATACACCAGTGAGGTCCCTTCCCTCCCCAAACCATGCCCTCCATGAGGCCCACCCCAAAATCCCCAGGGGTGTGGCCTAATATGCTAATGAGTCCTGCTGTGGCACTGCCAGGGGTCATCTGGCTCAGCTTTCTACTGGCCCCACAGGGCAGTGCCTCACCAGTTTAGCTTCCTCTGAGGTTCACCTCCTTTGTCAGTCTGAAAATTTGCACTGCCCTTCTTTTCTCCTGGCAAAGGCTGCCCTGGAGGATTCCTCTAGTGCTGCCAGGTGCTTGCGTTCTTGGAATGCTCTGGCCGAACTCCCCTTAATGTGTTCCAGGCATTTCCCATTCCTTCCATCTCTTGAAGTGTTTTCTTCCCCCTTTTTAATGTTGTCAGTTATATTTTTTGTCAGGCATACAGTCTGGGGTTTTTAGTATGGCTTGGTTCGATCCAGGTCTCAGATCTTTACAGCCTTATCCCATCACTTCAAGAAGAAGAAGAAAAAGAAGAGATTGGATTTATACCCCATGGCCCTTCACTACCCGAAGGTATCTCAGAGCGGTTTACAATCTCCTTTCCCTTCCCCTCCCCACAACAGACACCCGGTGAGGTAGGCGGGGCTGAGAGAGCTCTGAAGGAAACTGCTCTTTTTCAAGAACAGCTCTTATCAGAACTATGGCTCGCCCAAGGTAGGGCTGCCAAGTCCCGGGGGGGGGTTGCCCGCCCAAAGGGCCCCCAACCCGTCGGTTCGTATCCAGCCAGTCGGGGGAACCCCACCCCCAAAGTGCCCTGGACGATGATGTTGCCCGGAATTGCAATCAGTTTTCAGGCTGATTGCTAGAGCGTCGCACGGTGATGTGCCCAGCGTGATGACGTCCCTTCTGGGCAACGTCATCGCAGTGCACGAGAGAATGTCCCAAGCTGGGACCGACTCTCACCTGATGCACACTTGGCGACCCTAGCCTAAGTTAATCCAGCAGCTTCAAGTAGAGGAGTGGGGAATCAAATCCAAGTCTCCCAGATTAGAGTCCGTGTACTTAACCACTTGAGCTGCGGTGGCTCAAGTGGTTAAGACGCTGAACTGCAGACTGTGGAAGGTCAGTAGTTCAGCAGTTCGAGACCTGGGTGTGCCGCATGACGGAGTGAGCTCCCGTCTCTAGTTCCAGCTCCTGCCAACCTAGCAGTTCGGAAGCAAGAAATTGCAAGTAGATAAATAGGTACCACTTTGGTGGGAAGGGAACAGCGTTCCGTGTGCCTTGGTGTTTAGTCGTGGTGGCCACATGACCATGGAAACGTCTTTGGACAGCGCTGGCTCTTCGGCTTTGAAACGGAGATCAGCACCGCAACCCCTAGAGTCGGACTCGACTGGCTTTCAAGCAAGGGAACCTTTACCTTTACTTAACCACTACACGAAACTGGCTCTCAGCCCTGCATGACCCCCAAACTTTCAAACCAAAGATCAGGGCTGCAGGTATTTTCCCCAGCCCTAAGCCAGTTTAATGGTTTGGTCATGTGTGCCCCCCCCCCCGCAAAATGTTTTGTATTTTTGCCATGCATGTCCCAGACCTTCTACCGCCCATCTTACAGTTATTAGTTTTGGGAAGCAGGGAGCAAGGAGAGAGATCTCTCTGTCTCTGTAATCTGCAGCCTTCAGCATTTCAAATAGAACGTTAAATGCTTTGTGGAGTTATCTGAGAATGCAAGTTTTGTGAAGGGGTGTTCCCTCCTTGTGGGAGCGTTTATGCTGCCTCTGTTGACTGTTTTCATACCGTTCCTAAGTAAAACGACCCCTGTTTTGTCCCAATGTTGCCTTTTGGTGAGGCTTGTGAGGTGCTTTATAAAAAAATGTTTAGTGCACAGGCACATTTGCTCTGACATTCTTCACATTACACACACACACAAACACACAAAAATCCCAAATCTGGTCTTTGGAAGATGACAGTGGGAGGAGGGATGTGTTTTGACTCTGGCACATAGACATATACAGGGCTATTTTGGGGCAGGAACGCACAGGAACGGAGTTCCGGCTGGCTTCAGAGTTGGCCACGCCCACTACAGCCAAAACCTCTGCGTGCCTGGCTGCAGAGGGAAGGCCTGGCGAGCGACACACACCCCCGGCCACTCCAAGGCTGGTGGGCCAGAGGGGGGGCTGGAAGGATCGGGGCGGGGACTATTTAAAAGGCCTCGTTGTCCCTCCCCCAGCCTGTTCAAGGGCTGGCTTGCCCGGGCTCCCCGCAGCCACAGGGCACCCAGGCAAGCCAAGGGAAGGCATGGGGGTGTGGCCTAATATGCTAATGAGCTTCACTGTCAGGGGTGTGGCCTAATAGGCTAATAGATTTCTGCTGTTGGGTGTGGCCTATTATGCTAATGAGTTCCCGCTGGACTTTTTCTACCAAAAAAGCCCTGGACATATAAACACATGCCAGTATATCTTTTCTAAATACACCTTGGAACTGCCTGTCCAAAATTTTATGGAATGTGTTTGAGTGGTGGCCATCCCCATTTTCTCCTGTGAAAGGGTGTAGGGTAAATTGAAATGCAGTCGTGTCACAGGCACAAACACAGGTGGTAAAATGTGTCGTCTGCAACCAGGGTTGCCATGTCCTACCTGGCTGCTGGTGGGGGGATCCAGGCTCTGCTCCGGGATCTTCTTGCGAGCGCGCAAAGCGTGCGTGCCACGATGACATTACCCAGAGCGATGTTCCCTCTAGGCTGTGAAGTCTTGTGAGCAAAAACTCTGCTTTGTGAGCTCCTGGCATTAAAGTTGTGAGCGAGCGATTTGGCTACTGCATAAATTAGTTGGCTCTGGAGCCCCATCCTTCCTGAGCCAAGACAAAAATGTGTGAGCCGGAGGCTAAAAAACTGTGAGCTGGCTCACACTAACTCAGCTTAGAGGGAACACTGCCCAGAAGTGATGTCATCGCATGGGGGATGTCGGGGGGGGGATGACATTCTAGTTTTTGGCAAAAGTAGTTTTTTCAGGTGACTTCCAGGTGACGGATGTCGCCTGGCGAGTCCCTGTTTGGGGGGTGGGAGGCCCCTCCCCCGCTGGGAACCGGGGGGGGAGCTGGCAACCCTCTCTGCAACCCAGAGAGTGGCTTGAGTCGATTCTGTGTGCCCAATGTTACTTCCCTTCCTTTGGAACAGGAGACACACACCCCACCCCCATTATGTCTTATCACAAGCTGAAGCCGAAATTCTCCCAGGTTTATACAGCAGCTTGCCAGGGTGCAGAGAGGCAGAAATCCAAAGCCCAGCTGGGTACTGGGAACGACTTGGGTTCTACCGCCGTGGCTGTAAATGCCAGTGTAAGAAAACGCAAAAGAGGAGCTTAAAGATATTCTCTCAGTCAGGGCTCTTTTTGTAGAAAAAGCCCAGCAGGAACTCATTAGCATAATAGGCCACACCCAACACCAGAAACTGATTAGCCTATTAGGCCACACCCCTGACAGCGCAGCTCATTAGCCCATTAGGCTGCAACCCTATGTTACCAGAAGTGTGGTCATCCAGCCACACCCACCTTTTGCTTGTTATTCTGTTTACCTTGTTTGTTGTCCAAACCCAGGGCCTTTTTTTTTGTAGCAGGAACTCCTTTGCATGTTAGGCCACACACCCCTAATGTAGCCAATCCTAATGAGTTTCTGCTGTTGGGTGTGGCCTATTATGCTAATGAGCTCGTGCTGGGCGTGGCCAACTCTGGAGCCAGCCGGAACTCCGTTCCTGTGCGTTCCTGCCCAAAAATAGCCCTGTGTCTCAGTACTGCCACTCCCCATCCTTAGACCCAGGGGTCCCGGTTCGGTGGTGGTCCCCCATGTGCCATAGAGGTACGATGTGCATCGGACACCTTAAGTCTCGTACAGGGTTGCCAACTACTGGGAGGAAAAGTGTCCTGCCCTTTAACAGGAGCTTAGTGGGATGTTATTTACCAGCTGATGTTATTCACCTCCATACCACGGGAAACATCAGCTGCCCATTTCCATGCATGAAGCCTCTGTTAAAAGGGCAGGCTCTCCCCCTCCCCGGGCTGCCGGCAGCCTGAGGCAGGAATGTGGTAATGAGGGGCCCAGCAATACGTGGGGGAGCTCCGTACAGAAAAGAGCACAGATACAGTTAGTAACTTAATATGTTTTCAGTGATTTATTTAAGTTAGATATTAAGATAATAAAATTGAGCTCACCTGGATAGCCGAGGCCAGTGATGGCGAACCTTTTAGAGACCGAGTGACCAAACTGCAACCCAAAACCCACTTATTTATCGCAAAGTGCCAACACGGCAATTTAACCTGAATACTGAGGTTTTAGTTTAGAAAAAACAATTCATACGTTAACATCTTTTGTCTTAAAAGAAAAACACAATAACAGAGCTTTTAATGATGCAAACAACTTTTTATTGAAAGGTAAAAGTTTGCATTCGGCATGCTTTTGAACAATTAATGTGATTTTTGCTGTTGTGTGCATGCTGATAATTTGTCTATCCTTGGCTCATACTTTGTAAGTTTGAGAGCAGCACATGCAGGACTCAGGTCATCTGTTAGTCTGTTTCTGGTGTCAGATTTGATATAATTCAAAGCTGAAAACAGCTGCTCACGAGCATTAGATGATCCAAACAAAGTAAGGAAAGCAATCCTTCTATCTTCTCAAGTGTTTCACACAAGTCATAGAATTTATTTTTCCAGATAGGGCTTTCTTGAAATTCCAATAGCTCCATTTCCACATTTCCTAAATCTAACCAGTGTAAGCAGGAAAGATCAAGTCTAGAGCCTTAATGGAGGCCATTATTCAGCAGCAGCTTGTCCCACCAGGAAGAGGCCAGGAGGCGGGCTGGCGAAGGAGGTCCCGCCGAGGGGATATACTAAAAGGAAGGACAGGATTGCCCATTGGAAACAATTGGAAACACTTGAAGGCCCACTGGAAATAATGGGAGCCAGGAA
>NW_015167147.1:10309-15193 GCF_001447785.1 Gekko japonicus | reverse complement strand
AGGTTCGCCATCGCTTTCCTCCCAAGGAGCACGCGTCTTTTAATTTCATGGCTGCTGTCACTAACTGACATTAAAAATAGATGCAATAGAGGGATCACAAAGAGGAGCTTGGATAATTATTAATTACAGTGCTAATTACATTAGCAACGAGTAGGGAAGCATGAGTCTGTAATTTCTTTTCTTGTTTTTTTCGTTTTCTTGTTTTGTTTTTTGCCTGCAGTGCTCGGTTAGTGTGATCGATATTAAGTAGAGAGAAAGAAAGCTCCATCAGGCTGCCTAAAATTGACCAGAAATAAAGGCAAGGCTGAGGAGAGCTGCTTCACATTTATCTGAATTTCACAGACGCAAACTGCACTGGGGTATGCTTCTTGAAATGGAATAGAATGCTGCTGCTTTCACACTTGGAGCAAGAATTGGAGGGGGCAGTTTTCTCCCAATCCTTTCCATATTTGCACAAGGAAAGCACTCCTCCAGCATTTGGGGGGGAGGGGAGGAGCAAGCAGGCTTCGTCTGCTGGCTTTCTTGTCACACATCCTAGAAAGGCCAGGAACAGACCTCTCACTTGTGCTTTCCCTGGAGGAACGGGCATTGCAGAATTCTTCTGGGAATAAACCACCATATCAAGTGCAGCGAGGAACAGGAGCCCTGAGATATCCCAGTGTGCTGCAGAACTTGACTCTGGTGGTCAGAAAGTGCTGCGTGCCTCCTTGTTCATTGTTAGTCTGGTTCCTGGTCCAGGTAATGTGTTTCTCCAGGCCACTGTGTCTGGAGCAAGAGTCTTCTTGTGTCTCTCAGCCTCATGGATGCAGACAAAGAAGCAGGAAACCCAGAAGGCCCTCGAAAGGGGAACCGAAGCTCCACCTCTTAGCCTAGAGGTCCATGTGGTCTCCAGCTACCAAGGCTGAGCAGGGAGCAGGAGGGAAGAGAATGCCATTCGATAGATGGTGTGCAGTGGAATGCACTTGCATTTACAGGATGTCCTCCCGCATCACCCCGTGTGTTTTGCTAAAGATTAAAGGTGTATGATGGTATTTATACTGGACAAGGGCATGGGGGGGGTGGCAGCAGTGTAAGTGGGCTATGCCTGGATGCCATCCACAATGACTCCGATAGCTGAATTCAGGCTGGCAGGGGCCTTTGTGGGCCTGGGGAGCAGGGCCCCTAGTTCCCAACTGGTTCTGTTCAGCACTCGATTTTCAAGTTTCAGACTTGAATACGTGTCTCTTGTTTCAAGAGTTAGAAGGCCAGTCCATAAAGAGGGATAAAAATCGCCAAAATAAAAAGTAAAATATACAAGGTCTATAGTGCACCAACTTGAAGAAGATCAGAAGCACAGCCTATAGGGCGCAGCTGGAGGACTGCTTGTTAACATAGCTAGATTAGGGACTTCCCACAATTTCAAATTATGTCCTTCCTGTCTCCTGATTGGCTCTTTGGAGACCCCCTGCTCCAACTGAGCCCTCCCCCTTCGTTCCTGTCCCTCACAGCAGTTAACCTCAGGACAGGTCCCCATTTACCTAATTGCCCCAACGGGCTTTCGGGCTGCTGGGTTGGCAGGAGCTGGGGCAAGGGTCGGGAGCTCACCCCGACCACGATGGTATTCGAACCGCTGTTACAGCGGTTCGAGATGACTATTTCTACAGGCATTTAACTGCCTGTGCCACTTGTCTTTGGTGGGGACAAGGGAGTGGGGTGGTGGTGGCAGCAGTGAAAGTGGGCTATGCCTGGATGCCATCCACAATGACTCCGATAGCTGAATTCAGGCTGGCAGGGGCCTTTGTGGGCCTGGGGAGCAGGGCCCCTAGTTCCCAACTGGTTCTGTTCAGCACTCGATTTTCAAGTTTCAGACTTGAAAACATGTCTCTTGTTTCAAGAGTTAGGCGGCCAGTCCATAAAGAGGGATAAAAATCCCCAAAATAAAAAAATAAAGTCACCCTTCAGTTCATTGATTTAACACATAGCTTCCTCATTATAAGGCAGTTACAGAAATTAGCCACCGCTTCAATAACCACTGTATTTTGTGAAGCCAATAAACGGTACAACATTCTGTCATCTGATTGTTTGACATCTTTCTTAAGTATGGCTTCTAGATAGACTGCCCGAATGTCATCATACAAACTACAGTGGAGGAATACGTGTTCGATTGTTTCAATCTCCTCTGAATCACAATCACAAAACCTAACAGAGTAGGGGATTTTCTTAAATCTTCCTGCTAAAACCGCAGAGGCGAGCACGTTAAAGCGGGCCAGCATAAATGCTCTACGCAGCTGTGGAGAAGTCAAATCCGATAAGTATTGTGCAGGGGTGTTGATCGGAAAACGTGCCCAGTTAATCAGTTAGTTAAGCTTCTTTCCCTCACCTCTGTTCAATCAGAGTTTATTTCTTCTTTAATAAACAGAGTCATTTTCTTCAAACAGTTGGTGATCTGTTTCTCTGCATGTTTAAACTCCGCTAACAGGGTTCTGGGCCCAGCTTGAGCACCACTGCGAAAAAGGGAAATGTTTACATAGATTGGTAGGTAAAAAGAAGAAACTGCAAAATGGCTACTTTCTGCACAGGTCAGCACAACTACCTACTAGATAGGTTGACTGACAATAATTTTCTTATCTGGAATGAAAAGCCACTTGCTTGAAATGGGACTTTAGTATGTCGTCAATGAATCCTGGCCAAGAGATGACACTCCAGCAAAGCAGAAGTCCTGGGACATGCACAATGAGAAGGCAAGAGGTGCAGTAATAAAAGGTTTGTCTGACAGAGATGTTTTGCAAGTCATTCAAATACAAACCGCAAAGGCAGACTGGAATGAAGTGGAGAGACTTTATATTAACTCTTCTCTAAAGAGCCAGCTCAATATCCAATAGAACCTATTTAGTATAAGGATGCCTGAAGGGGGTAATTTGCAAGAGCACTTAGATCAAATGCTTGCTCTGAGTCAAGAGCTAAAAAGTGCTGCAAACATATAGCAAATCAGGATTTGGTTGTTTTGATTTTAGGTAATCTATCCAAGATTTATGAAAATGTAGTATGCCAAATAGAGTCAAAAGGAAATCTCCGTCAAATGTGACAAATGAACTGAAGCAAACATTCAAACATAAACAGTTTGAGGAGCCCAACAGAAAGGCTGAGCAGAATGCTGACCAAGTAGCTCTAAGTGTAAATAATAAATAATAAACCTTTGTTGGTGTTAAAGGTGCCACAGGACTCTAAATTTGTTCTACTGCTTCAGACCAACACGGCTGACCACCTGGATCTAATAAAAGCAAAGTCACTTGTTATTCATGTGGAAAACAGAGGCATGTTAAAAGGGACTGCAATGCTTTTAAAAAGAAGGGTGCCACTCCAAGACAAAAGGGGAGATTTTGAAACAGCCACCCCTGAAGAACTGTTTCATATTAACTAAAGATGCAACCAAAAGTCATATATGGTATGCACATGAGTGCACACAGAGATTTTTTGAACCTCTAAATGAAGAAAAGAGACAAACACTAAGTGTAGCTGATGAGAGATCTGTTGTGGCAGAAGGGCTCAGTTCCCAGATGGGCAGGTCAGAGAAATCCTTATTGAGAACCGTTTGTATATGCCACAACTAGCAAATAACTTGCTTTTATTAAGAGTTCTTGCAAAAAGAGAAATTGTGATCTCATTTGGGGAAGGATGTCTTATCAAACAAGATGGTGAACTGACTGCAACAGGGAGAGTGCAAAGATTTATATGCTCTGGACGCATGCACATAAAGTGCAAATCTAACTAAAAGTTGCAATCATAAGAGATGTTTCAGGTTGTGGCACCGAAGATTTGGGCATAGAGATAAATTCAGTTGCCCAGCTTGAGTACCAGAATTTGACCAAAGTCATAGAAATAAATAAATGTACAATTGAAAGGAATTGCATGCATTGCATCCAAGCAAAGAGGACAAGACCAAGTTTCAACAACAGTCATGAACCAAACCAAGGAAGATGCCCCCTAGAGCTCATTCATAGTTATGTTTGTGGTCCAATGAAAAAAGAGACCTCTAGTGGAAACAGATATATTTTGAATTTCATTGACAATTTCTCTAAATATACAGTTACCTACTTGATCAAGGGGAAGAGTGAAGTATTTGAAAAACTCAAGGCATATGTTGCAATGGTTAATGACAGGTTCCAGAGGAAACTGCTGGCAACCCAAAATGACAATGGAGGAGAATACATGGGACATGACATAAAACAGTAATTAACTGAACAAGTTATTAAACATCAGCTCACTGTCCCATACACACCAGAACAAAATGGCATAGCTGAGAGGAAAAACTGCTCCCTGACAGAAATGGGCAGATGCAAATTACTAGAAGTGGCTATACCAGAGAAATGCTGGGGAGAAGCCATCAACACAGCCACTTATCTACAAAACAGGCTGCTCACAAAAGGTGCCAAGAGCACACTATATGAACTGTGGTATGGGCAGGAACCCAGCATGAAACATCTAAAAGTATTTGGGTCAAAAGCCTTTGCCTGCATCCCCAAAGAAAAGCAATCAAAGGCTGCGGTCACATGTAAGCACGCAAGAGGGACTGAAGAGAGGCGGAGTTTCCGGGCGCGATCTCACAGCAACATCTGGGGAGTGTAGAGCTCCCATGGCTGATCCGTGGCTACCAGCCGAAGACGCGCAGTAAAAAACTAGTACCTCCGAGGTACTAGTTTCTGGGAACTGCGCAGCAAGGGCGGGTGCCTGATTGCGCCCCTGCCGGACTCCCGTGGCATCCGGCGCCCGCCGGGTGGTTCCCCCCCATGCCTCTAGAAGCGGCCAACAGCGCGTGTGCACAAAGGCGTGCGGCGTTAGGGTTGAGGGAGGGCCATGGGGGGGCTGCAATGGGGGCGAGCGGCAGGCCAGGCAGAGAGCGGGCCG
>NW_015167147.1:0-10217 GCF_001447785.1 Gekko japonicus | reverse complement strand
CGGGGACGTCTGATCCCGCTGCCGCGAGGTATGTTGCGCCGGTGCAAATAGCCACGCTCCCTCCCCGCAGTTTCCTGCCCGTGTGACCGCAGCCAAAGTTGGATTTAAGGACTGAGCAAGGTATTTCTGTTGGATACGCATTGGGATGTAAGGGACATAGAATTCTTGATCCAAAAAAACAAACTCTATGAATTTGCAACATAGTCTACATAGACGCAAAGGAAAAATCTAAACTACAGTAAAAATGGACACTGTAGAATCCAAACTGATAGAAGAAAATAAAATGCATCAGCCAGAAGCAATGAATCAACCACCTTGGAACCTATGGATGACACACCGGAAGAGGTCAGAAATTCAGCTAGATCTGACTTCCAGTTTTCAGCATGGTAGCGGTGGACCAGCTCCAGGAGAGATCCCAAGAAGCTACAGTGGGGCATTTGGAGGCCTGGCCCCCTGACTTCCTGCTTGAGGGTCCCCCGAATTCCTTTCAGCCCAGCCCCCCCCCCGACTCTCTGGCAAGATGTGGTGGCTGTCATGCCTGACCCCAACCCGGTGCCTGGGAGCTCTGAAACTGAGGACTCCGTGCCTTTAACACCATCGGAGGCACGGGAGTCTTTGTCAAACCTTTGTCAAACCATGGTCCTTGCTCCATGGATGGGGTGCACAAGGGATGGAGGGGGCCGTGGGAGAGGACTGAAGCAAGGACCCCACCCCCGACGCTGCATGTGAGCCAGAGGGGAGGAGGCCCCAGCCATCCCCAGCGAGCAGTGGCCAGTTCCCCCCTCACGCCACCGCTGCCCCAGCTGCTCACTTCTCCTCCCCGGCTCTGGTTGCTTGAGCTGGCTCTGTCTCACATGCTCAGATAATATGGTGAAGACTATGATGAGATGTTTGCACCTCTAGTAGGACAAACTTCAGTAAGGATGCTATTAAGTATAGCAGCAACAAAGAAAATGAATGTAAAACGTCTGGATGTAAAAACGGCCTTCCTACATGGAGAAATGCTTATATGAAACAACCACTATGCTTTGAACAGTCCACAGACAGCAAACTAGTATGCAAACTACAAAAGAGCATATATGGGCTCAAACAACCTGCAAGGTGCTGGAATGAAAAAATCCATCAGATGCTTACAAAAGAAGGATCTGAACAAGTAAAAGTAGAACACTGTCTATATTTAAGATGCAGAAGCAACAGGTGTACTTATATCCTTACCTATGTGGATGACTTGATCATTTGCTATGAGGATGAGAAAGACTATAGTGAAATAGTCAAACATCTAAGTGAAGAAGTAGAAATAAAAGAACTGGGTAACATCAATTACTATCTAGAAGTATAAATAGATAGAGAGGAGAATGGAAGTTACCTCCTAAACCAAAACCAAAAGATTCTGGAATTCCTCGACCATATGCAATTAAAAGAATCCAAACCAGCAGGAACTCCTATGGAGACAAACTACTTCAAACAACCAGGAAATTAAGAACCCCTAACGAACAATAAATCATACAGGGAAACATTCGGAAGACTGTTATACATAAGTACACTTACATGTCCGGACATCACAGCAGCTGTATGCATACTATGCAGAAAGGTAGAGTCACCAAATAAAAGAGACTGGAATGCAGTAAAAAGACATGCCAGGTATCTCTGTGGTACATTTCACCTAAAACTGAAGCTACCAGTAGATGACAGCCCCAAACTGGTAGGATACATGGATGCAGATTGGGCAGGAAATATCACAGACAGGAAGTCAACCAGCGGATACCTGTTCTTTTATGGAAATGGAGCAAACAGCTAGACTAGTAGAAGGCAAGAAACTGTCGCTGCATCGTCCACAGAAGCAGAATTTATATCTGCTGCAGAAGCATGTAAACAACTGAAGTGGATATTGTGATTAATGAAGGACTTTGGCACTGAAGAACCCAACCAGTCCAACTCTTCAAAGATAATCAGGGATCTATAAAATGTATGGAAACAGAAAGAGTTAATCCAAGAACTAAATACATAGATGTATAACGCTATCTTGTAAAGGACATGCAGAAGGAAGGGATTATTGGACTAAAATATTGCTCTACTGAAAACATGATTGAGGATGCTCTTATCAAGCCACTTCCATGTAAAAAGGTTGGGATTCTACAAAGAAAAATGAATCTTGTGGACATGCACAATAGACCTTGAGAAGGGGTGTTGGAATATACAAGGTCTATAGTGCACCTACTTGAAGAAGATCAGAAGCACAGCCTATAGGGCGCAGCTGGAGGACTGCTAGTTAGCATAGCTAGATTAGGGATTTCCCACAATTTCAAATTATGCCCTTCCTGTCTCCTGATCAACAGCAGAAACTCATTAGCATATCAGGCCACACCTCCGATAACACAGCGTATGAACATATTAGGCCACACCCCCATGTTACCAGAAATTAGGTCATCCAGCCACACCCACCTTTTGCCTCTTATTCTGTTCACCTTGTTTGTCCTCAAAACACAGGGCTTTTTTTTTGTAGCAAGAATCCCTTTGCATGTTAGGCCACACACCCCTAATGTAGCCAATCCTAATGATTTTCTGCTGTTGGGTGTGGCCTATTATGCTAATTAGTTCCTGCTGGGCGTGGCCAACTTGGGAGCCAGCCGGAACTCCGTTCCTGTGCGCTCCTGCCCAAAAATAGCCCTGGCATAGCTAGATTAGGAACTTCCCACAATTTCAAATTATGCCCTTCCTGTCTCCTGATTGGCTCTTTGGAGACTTCCTGCTCCGAGCCCTCCCCCCTCCATTCCTGTCTCTCACAGCAGTTCATCAGTTAGTTAAGCCTCTCTCCCTCTCTCCTGTTCTGTCAGAGTTTATTCCTCCTTTAATAAACCAAGTTATTTTCTTTGAACAGTTGGTGCTCCATTTCTCTGCATGCTTCAACTCTGCCAACAACATCTCCCTTCTGAACAACTTTTATCCTGGAGATCTGGGGACGACCTAGGCTACCACCTAATACAGAACCTTTATATTTGCTCCAGCAGGGGAAATAGTAGCCACACAGGGTCATTTGGGGGATTAGGACAACAGTTGAGAGAGGTCTAAAACTCTCTGGTCCAAATGCTTCCCCCCTCCCCCATACTGGGAGCTGAAAAATCAAGGATCTCCCCCCGCCCTCTGCCACTGCCGCCTGTTGTTCTCCTGAGAAATCTGCCTTCCAAACCCAAAAGGTCTTGGTTTCTAATCCAGTATGACTGGGCTTCTTAGAAAAGCCTGGCCTGATCCATCCTACAGAAAGTCTGGCTGGATCCTAGCACGACCAGCAGAACTACTAACGTCAGTTCTTGTAAAGCTGTGTCTGTGCTGATGGGATTCCAGTATGTTTCCTTTCTTTGTATTTTACGACTGGCCCATGCATCATCCCACTTAGTCCCCGGGAGCTCTGCGCGTGGATCTCTGTCTACGCTACATCTGCGTTGCTTTCTCTTACAATGCTGCAGCAGGCTGTTTTTGTTACACTTTGAGGGGTGGGTTTAATTATTTCAGGGGTGTGGTCTTTTTTTAAAAAAATAAATAAATGGTAACACATCTGTGCACAGCAATACAGGTCTCCCTCTGACATCAGAGCTACACGTTCTGAGTTTTCCTGTCTTTGCTTTTTTTTTGGAATGCAGGGAGAAGGAAGCATTTTTCAGAAAGGCAGATGGCAGGTGGCTGTTAACCCTTCTCCTGCCTGCTTCTTCTTTGTAACTGTCCCAGACGGTTCCCTTCCTCCAGCCAAAAAGGACTGGGATGCAGAGCAAACAAGAACAATGCAGAGCAGAAACATTCACTTTCTTCTGTAGACACAAGGTTGGAAACAAGTATTTGTTGAAGAAATGTGTTGCTGCTTTCATACTTTTTGAGCCATTTTATCCTAAGACCTTGACATTGGTGCTGCTAGTCAATGTTTAGGAAAGGTAAAGGTAAAGGTTTCCCTTGCTCGAAAGCAAGTCGAATCCGACTCTGGGGTTGAGGTGCTCATCTCCGTTTCCAAACCGAAGAGCCAGAGCTGTCCAAAGACGTTTCCGTGGTCATGTGGCTGGCATGACTAAACGCCAAGGTCCTGACTAATCTTGCCAATTAGTTGCCTGCCTGCGGTGGGTAGGCTCCAAGCCCCGTGTCTGTGCACACTTGATGGAGAAGTATGAGAAGAATGGGGGGACGATGAAGCAGATGCCATGAGATCACATCATGGTGCCCAAGTCTCTCTAGGAGCATTCTCAAGTCTCTGTGGAGATTGGGAAAGTCCCAGAGTGCCATAGCCACTGTGACATCACTTCCAGGTGCTTGCCTGGAAGTGATATTGCAATGTCCGCGATATCACCCCCAAGCCTGGGCTCTGCTCCCCAAATGCTCCCAAGGGTTGGCAACCCTACCCCCCACACCACTAAAAGGAATATATGTGAAAGCAAAGCTCCTCACCAAGGCACAGAATCATGGGAGCTGAACCAGAGTCCCTTGCAACCCCACCAGAGCCCACCAGTCACGGAGCAGCTTCCTGGTGATTCCCCTGAGACAGACAGATTGATACAGCCAACCAGAGCATGTTGACCCAGCCAAGCCTCCCGGACAGCCACGGACTACGGGCAGAACACATCAAAATGTCGAGACAGTGTGTGACTGCAATAAAAAAGGCCAATGCTATGCTGGGGATCATTAGGAAGGGTATTGAAAACAGATCAGTCAATATCATAATGCCCCTCTATAAATCAATGGTGCAACCTCATTTGGAATACTGTGTGCAGTTCTGGTCACCACACCTGAAAAAGGATATTATAGCTTTGGAAAAAGTGCAGAAAAGGGCAACTCGAATGATAAAAGGGTTGGAACACTTTCCCTATGAGGAAAGGTTAAAGCGCTGGGGGCTCTTTAGCTTGGAGAAACGACGACTGAGGGGTGACATGATTGAGGTTTATAAGATTATGCATGGTAAAGAGCAGGTAGAGAAAGAGGTACTTTTCTCCCTTTCTCACAATACAAGAACTCATGGGCACTCCATGAAATTGCTGAGCGGTCGGGTTAGAACGGATAAAAGGAAGTCCTTCTTCACCCAAAGAGTGATTAACACATGGAATTCACTGCCACAGGAGGTGGTGGCGGCTACAAGCATGGACGGCTTCAAAAGGGAATTAGATAAGCATATGGAGCAGAGGTCCATCAGTGGCTATTAGCCCCACAAGGGGCTCTGGGGCAAGTGATGCTCTGTCTTCTTGGTGCTTGGGGGGGTCAACAGTGGGAGTGCTTCTAATGTCCTGGCCCCGCTGGTGGACCTCCTGAGGGCACCTGGTGTTTCTGGCCACTGTGTGACACAGAGTGTTGGACTGGATGGGCCTTTGTCCTGATCCAACATTGGCATCTCTTATGTTATGTTCAAAGGCAGGAACACACAGGAGATGGAAGTGCCATACAATTGTCACTCTCCTGTCAAGCCCCCAGGGCGGGGGGCCACTTCTCTAGCCAGGCATCCCATCCTTCTTCAATGAAAGGCAGGCCCTCAGGTACACCAAAGGCTGTGGTCCATGACACAGTTTGCTTCCAATAACAGAACCCCAGATTTAAGGGCCAGAATACAACCTGGAGATCCACTTACACTAATAATGCCTCCCCCCATCTCCATGGATGTCAGGTCCCCCCACCCCAGCCACCAGCAGGGGATGGAATAGGGTTGCCAGCTCTAGGTTGGGAAACTCCTGGAGATTTGGGGGTGGAATCTGGGGAAGACAGGGACCTCAGTGGTGTACAATGCATGACATAACACAAGAACATAAGAGAAGCCAATGTTGGATCAGGCCAGTGGCCCATCCAGTCCAACACTCTGTCACACAGTGGCCAAAAATACCAGGTGCCATCAGGAGGTCCAGCAGTGGGGCCAGGACACTAGAAGCCCTCCCACTGTTGCCCCCCCCCAAGCACCAGGAATAGAGAGCATCACTTGCCCTATTTATACCTTGGGGCTAATAGCCACTGATGGACCTCTGCTCCATATGCTTATCTAATTCCCTTTTGAAGATGTTCATGCTTGTAGCCACCACCACCTCCTGTGGCAGTGAATTCCATGTGTTAATCACTCTTTGGGTGACGAAGGACTTCTTTTTATCTGTTCTAACCCGACTGCTCAGCAGTTTAATTCATTTCATCCCCACGAGTTCTTGTATTGTGAGAAAGGGAGAAAAGTACTTCTTTCTCTACCTGCTCTATTCCATGCACAATCTTGTAAACCTCGATCATGTCACCCCTCAGTTGTCATTTCTCCAAGCTGAAGAGCCCCAAGCGCTTTAACCTTTCTTCGTTCATAGGGAAAGTGTTCCAACCCTTTTATCATTCTAGTTGTCCTTTTCTGCACTTTTCCCAGTGCTATAATATCCTTTCTGAGGTGTGGTGACCAGAATTGTACACAGTATTCCAAATGAGGTTGCACCATCGATTTATACAGGGGCATTATGATACTGGCTGATTTGTTTTCAATGCCCTTCCTAATGATCCCCAGCATAGTGTTGGCCTTTTTTATTGCAGTTGCACAGTGTCTCGACATTTTCAGTGAGTTATCTACTACGACTCCAAGATTTCTCTCTTGGTCAGTCTCTGCTAGTTCGGACCCCTTCAACGTGTATTTATAGTTATGATTTTTGACCCCAGTGTGCATCACTTTGCACTTGGCCACATTGAATCCCAGCAGGAGGGAACAGGCCCTTTTGCTCTTAGCTCTGCCAGGGGAACCCGTTGGCATCATTCCGTCTTACTTACCTTCTGAATTCAGTACAGGCAATTTTGTAAATCCAAAGTTGGCAGCTGTTGCCTGCACTGTATTAAGCAGGCCACTCGGTCTTTGCCAGGAGGTTTCACTGGGGAGTCAGAATTTTTTATTTGGAAAGGAGCACGTTATTCATATAACAAGATGCACAATTTTAATCTATTGTCTAGTAGCAAAGCTTGGCAAACACACACAGCCTGACTCCTTACAACGAAGCCAAAATAACGCCGTTTGCTTCAGTCCTGTTGACTTCGGTGAAGGCAAGTGTCAGGATTGGGTCCACAGCCACCTTTTTTTGTGGCAAGGACATATCAGGTTACAACAAAGAGTGTTTTGTGACGGGCAGGAAGGGGGGGAGGGGAAGATGGGGGGAGGCAGGCCCCCCCCACACTCCTGGTTCTCTCTGTCACGCCTGCGCTGCTGGCCCACAGCTGCCTTTGATTCCTTGTTCCTGGGCACTTGATATATGAAGTGTTTTTGAAGGGGATGTTTGGAAATTCCCACAAAGACTTCTGTGTCCAGGCCATGTTAGGCCTCCCCCTCCTTTCCCCTTCCCACTTCTCACACCCCTCTGGGCTTTCACTGGCTTGCCTTTTTACTCCCCCCCCCAAAAAAGGGGGGGGCTCAGACTGGGAATTCTGTGGAGAGAGAGGAAAGATGCCTCGATGTGGACAAAGATCCTCCAGGTGCACGACTTACTTTCAGAGGACCTCTTCCGGTTTGGTTGCCACCTAGAAAATATGCTGCTTTGAAACTCCACAAGGAATCTGTTGGCTTTGAGGTCTGAAACTGGGGTGAACCAACTGTTAGAATGCCCGGCCTATGCCTTCCATGCTGGTGTAAGCAGGAATAAGAAAGCTGGAGTATCCCTGAGCATGCACAGAGAGATTCGGGCTTCCCTTTGAACAAGAGCTTAGCCTCACGGCCTGTTTTCACTGTCAATGTGGCCCAGGATTTTTATTTACTTCAGAGCCAGTTTGGTGTAGTGGTTAAGTGTGCGGACTCCAATCTGGGAGAACCGGGTTTGATTCCCCACTCCTCCACTTGCCCCTGCTGATGTGACCTTGGGTCAGCCACAAGCTCTGGCACAGCTGTCCTTGAAAAAGAGCCGTTTCTGTCAGAGCTCTCTCAGCCCCACCTACCTCCCAGGGGGTCTGTGGTGGTGGAAGACAGAACCTCTGTCCCTGATTGTGTTTGCCCAGGCCAATTTGAGAAAACAACACACGCACGGAGACCTGTAGAGTTGGAAACCAAAAAATAATTTATTAATGAATAAGGAAGAATACAGATTCAAGGGTTTTGGAACCTTGAATACCCAACAGATTCTTCAAGTGTTACAATGGGTGAAATAGCATTTTATACTTCACATTACATCAGAGAAATAAAACAGAATTATTGGTTCCATCAAACATTGTCAAATTTCATCACCTATTTCCCATTGGGTTAAGACCGGGGTGGGGGGGGCTGTTCCCAGGCAGAGTTCTTCTTTTCCTAACAGAACAATACACTTTTCTTTCGGAAGCTATGAAGTTGCATGTTGTATCTATATAACTGATATGGTTACAGAGTGCTTACTGTTCTTCATTCTAGCTAGGTTAACTCACATTAGAAACATGCGCAGTTGTAGCTGGCCAGAACAAGCAAGGTCATGGGTAGCATAACTGTGTATCAGCATTTCAGCCTTCTTCCCAGCATGCATTCAAACAACAGTCACAAATGAACCAAAGTTAATACCTGAATACATTCATTATGTCAGAATCATATGCATTATGGAAGTGCTAAGTATACCTACTAAGTTAAACCTGTTAGGCAGTGGCAGAGTACAAATTGGTTCATAAAATGTGCGTACAACAGTGGGGAGGGGAAGGGAAAGGAGTTTGTAAGCCACTCTGAGACTCCCTTGGGTAGTGAAGGGCGGGGTATAAATCCAATCTCCTCCTCCTCCTCCTCCTCCATTTAAAATCATGCTCTTTCTCCCCAGTTAAAATCATGCTCTTCCCCCTCCATTTGTCCACCACCACCACCATTTTATCCTCACAACAACCCTGTTGTGACTGGCTAGGGTTGCCAGCCTCCAGGTGGGGCCTGGGGATCTCCCGCTTTTACGACTGCTCTCCAGCTGACAGAGATCAGCTCCCCTGAAGAAAACGGCTGCTTTGGAGGGTGGGCTCTCTGGCATTCTACCCTGTGGAGGCCCCTCCCCTCACCAAGCCCCGCCCTCTCCCGGATCCACCCCCAAAGTCTCCAGGTGTTTTCCAACCCAGACCTGGCAATCCTATGACTGGCCCAAGGTCACCCTCACCTGGCGAGCTTCCGTGGCGGAGTGGGGATTCAAACCTGGGTTGCCCAGATCCTGGTGTAACACTCTCAGCTAGGGGTCCACTCAGCGTGATGCTGTCACCTTTCCTGGCACCTGCCAAGTGGTTTTAGAAAGTGGGCAAGGCCATATGCCCAGCAAGGTTTTTGACTGGCCGTGGGAGATTTGATTGGCTGTGCAGATTTTTAAAAAACGTTGCTTTGGCACAACAGGAGGATCTTCACGGTCTGAGTGAAGGTAAGCTGCAGCAGCCATTTTGTGGCTGACTCTTCTATTTGTGGGGAGCTGCGGTGGCTCAAGTGGTTAAGACACTGAACTGCAGGCTGCGGAAGGTCGGTAGTTCAGCAGTCCGAGACCCGAGTGTGCCGCATGACGGAGTGAGCTCCCGTCTCTAGTTCCAGCTCCTGCCAACCTAGCAGTTTGAAAGCAAAGAAATTGCAAGTAGATAAATAGGTACCACTTCGGTAACAGCGTTCCGTGCGCCTTGGTGTTTAGTCATGCTGGCCACATGACCACGGAAACATCTTCGGACAGCGTTGGCTCTTCAGCTTTGAAACGGAGATGAGCACCGCAACCCTAGAGTCAGACTCGACTGGCTTTCGAGCAAGGGAAACCTTTACCTTTACTTCCATTTGTGGCAGCCATTTTGTTGTTGCTCCCACCACACTGTATTAGAATTTCAAAGGTGCCCGCAGGGTCCTCTGCTCTAAGCACGACACCATGCTGAATCTCACAATGTGCGGAATTATACTGAATAAAATAGCACCACTTCAGCCAGAAACGGGACACATTTCCCTCACAGCTTTCCTCACCTTTCTGCGTAAGGGTGACAAGGTAGTTTACAAAACATAAAACCTGAAGGAGCCCAAGCCATCTGTGGCAATTATCCTTTAAAAGTCCCTCCTCTCCTCCGGGTTGCCAGCTCCAGGTTGGGATATTCTTTGGTTCAGAAGCCCCCCTTCCCCCCTCACCCCATAGCTGCCAAACCATCCCACCACAGATTTGAGAGCAGGGTTTTCAAACTCAAATCCTGGCAGCTCATTTTTAAAATCCCTACTAACCCTGCTTAACACTTGGATAGCATTTTGTAGGTATTCAAAATGCTTCACGAGCCTTATCTTAGAACATAAGAACATAAGAGAC
>NW_015167146.1:182197-192831 GCF_001447785.1 Gekko japonicus | reverse complement strand
CCTGGTGGTCCGACCATGGTACCGCTAATGTAGCGATCCGGTCCACCCTAACTCCAGTCGCAAAGATCAAATCGAGCGTATGCCCGGCGCGATGCGTGGGGGCCGTGATCACCTGGGAGAGTCCCAGTGCCGCCATGGATGACACCAGGTCCGCAGCCCGGCTGGAGGTCGCGTCCTCAGCATGGACGTTGAAATCACCCACGACCAATAGCCGAGGGGACTCCAACGCCCAGCCTGATACGGCCTCCAGCAGGGACGGCAGGCTATTGGCTGGTGCGCTAGGCGGTCAGTACACCACCCAAATTGCCAAACTCTCCTCAGCCTCCAGCATCGCCCCGACACACTCTATGCTTGCGATCTCCACAGCCGGAAGCGCCCTGAAGGAGTAAGCCTCTCGAATGAACATAGCCACTCCTCCCCCTGCCCCTTCGTCTGTGATTGGTGAAGGACCGAGAACCTGGGGGGGGCTAGCTGGGTAAGAGCTACTGTCTCTCCCTCCCTCACCCAGGTCTCGGTCACGCATGCCAGGTCAGCTTGTTGGTCGATGATAAAGTCCCGCAGGACAGCAGCTTTGTTGTTAATCGATCTGGCATTGCACAGCACCAATGACGGAGAGGGGTACTCCATAGCCCCACTGCCAGTCACCCTTGGGATGGGCTTCAGGCAGGAAGGATGCCGAGCCATTCCATATCTTCGCATCCTTCCCTTAAAACCCCGCCTTGGCCCACCGCTATACTTCCCCCTCCCCAAGAGCACCGGAATCGAACCTCCAGGCATATTCAGCATTGGGCGACCTTCTCTAGGCCTCAGATCGCCCGTTGCTAGCAAGCTTGGGTACAAAACCAAGATGAGATACAATACACTCCTCAGCAATAAGCTAACTACTTCTCCCTCCCCTGCTATCAAATTATATCGGTGCTACACAATACAAATTTCTTAACAAAATATCAACAGTGAACCTAGTCCCCCTAACCCGATTCCCTGTTCAGCTATCACACTCAATCTTCTTGCAGCACTCAGCACTTCGTTATAGCAGATAAACCCTCACTCTCTCTTCATGAGCTCAACACTCACACAATTATTGCTGCCCCTGTCTACTATTTCCCTCTGCATCCACTGCTGTTCCCGGCAGGGAATCACTCAACCCTTAGAGGAAGATCCCAGTCTTCACCACTAGGGGCTTCGTTTTGTATCAAATCCTCAGTTTCAGTTTTAAAACGGTTGTCGGAGGCGGCCTGGAAGCCCAGACCGCACCTTCAGCTGACCTAATCCAGCAGCAAAAGTCCAACAGGGCTGGCATGCCCAGCCAGCAAGAGGAGTCCGCAAAAGGTAACAATCCCCCGTTGATCCTCTCGCCGCTGGTGGTTCTTTTCCGGGCCGATGCTTCCTGTGTCTGACTGCCCCTTAATCGTGCTGGGGAGAGGAGTCTCGAGTTCCACTGATCTCTCTCTCTGGGCGCGCTCCTCCGATGTCCCTCTGGGGAGCCCAGCGCTACCCCGCCGGACTCTCCTGCCGCGCCCACTTTCTCAGTCCCTCCAAGCCCAGACCGCTGGGCGCCGTCTCAGGGACTTCCAGGCCGTCCCGCAAGATCCTCCAAGCAGGGCCAAGCCCCCAGTGCCCCCGCAGCACCCCACCAACGCCCCGGCGTCCTTTGGAGGGGTTCGGTCCGCTGGGCGTCGTCCCGAAGGCTCTCGTGCTGCCCCGCAGGGACCTCCAGTCGGGCCCCCAACAGCCCAACACCCCAGTAGCAACAAGGCAGATGCGCCCCGGGCTTCACTGTTGAGGGTTGACCCCCTCGTCTCCCCCGTAGACTCACACTGCATCCGGGCTGGTCTCCGGCCTCAATATCTCCAACTTCATTGGCCTTCAGCCCTGTTGCCTCCGCTGACTCAGAGCCGACGCCCCGCAATAAAACAAACCAAGCACAGCCCGATATCCCCACCATCTGATTAGCCACATAAGTCTGTTAACTGTGCAGAGTCCGATGTTCCTTCGCTCATGGAACTTCATTTAGCATTTAGCCTGATTTTAAAGCTAAATTTAGAAGCTAGTCGGAGGAGCTTGAGCACCTAAGCTTCCTCCCAGATGCCATCTTGAGCCTAGAAAAGAGTACTATTTAGGAATAAACATAACAAATAGATGTAGTTCTTTGATGGAAAGGAATAAACATAACAAATAGATGTAGTTCTTTGATGGAAAACAACTACTTGGAATTGATGAAGGAAATTAAGAATGATTTAGAAAAATGGAAAAACCTTCAAATATCTTCAATAGGAAGAATTGTTACTATCAAAATGAACATATTATCAAGATTGATCTTTTTATTTCAAACAATACCTATTCTTCAAAATCAAAAATATTTTAAGGAACTTGACAAAGTGATGATACAATTTAACTGGCAAGGAAAAAACCAAGAATGAAGCTTAAAGCATTACAAGATGCCAAAGAGAGAGCTGGCTTTGCAATATCAGACTGGTTGCTATATTACAGAATAGTGGCTTTGACATGGATAAAAGACTGGATTACTTTAGAAAATACAAGGCTCTTGAAAATAGAAGGGCATAACCTTTTGTTAGGATGGCATGCCTTTATATGGTATGGAAGAGCAGACTCTCACAAATATTTTATACAGCATTTTATTAGAGCGTCCTTACTGAAAGTATGGGAACAATCTAAAAATAACTTTTACACCAAGATTCCAAGATGGGTGTCTCCATTAGAAGCTTTTACAAACCCCAATCTATTTCAGGAAGAAACAATTTTAAGATATGAAGACTTATTGAGCAGCAAAGATGAACTGAAACCAATAGAAACTTTAACTTGGTGGCAAAAAAACTCAAATTGAATCTAGATATAGGCCCGGGTCACACGAGGGGGAAAGGCACGGCCAAAGCGCGGCTTCTCTGAGCTGTATCAAAATAGACATGCAGCGGCAGGATCAGACAGATCCCCTGAGCCGCCGCGCAGTTGCTCCCCAGCACGATCAGATGCCGGGGGAGAAGCCACAGAATGGAGAGTGAGGCAGCCGGCTGCGCATGTGTGCGCATGCGCAGTTTGGCCGGGAGCCTCGAATGATGTGGGAGACGGGAGCACCAGCGATCCCACGACCACCCTTGCTGAAGAGTTTCAGGTAGGTAGTACTCTTTTCTAGGTTTTTTTTTGATGTGCGGTTTCACCCAGAAAGGACAGATCGGGGACGGGTGCGCTTCGCTTCCCAGATATTGCGGTTTGATTGCGCCCATTTGTTGCACCCCCAATCCGTCCCTCTTGCAGGGCAAAACCTCCCGTGTGACTGGGGCCATAGTAAAGATAAACCGACAGGGTTTCATGACAAAATATTAGAAATAGATAAGATATTGATGTATGTTGACGAGAAACTTATTAAAAAATTATCTACTGCTTTTAGAAAATAAGACTCAAGATGAAGTGGTTAAGAATGCTATGATAAAGTGGGTGTAAAATTTGCCCCATAATATTAACCTAGACCAATGGTCACAGGTGTGGGGAAAAATGTAAAAATCACAAAAGCAATTTCATATAAGGAAAATGTGTATAAGATGTTTTATAGATGGTACATTACACCTGATAAATTGGCTAAGTTTGACTCTAAATGTTCAAATGTATGTTGGAAGTGTCAAAATAATGTTGGATCCTTTTATCATATGTGGTGGTTATGTGATAAAGCAAAAAAAAAAAATTGGGCTTGGATTCATGAAATTTTACCCAAAAAAAGGAATATGTACTGTACCTTTTGTCCAGAAATATTTTCCTGAGTATCTTACCAGAAAATTGTAAAAAAAAATTACTCTTATCTTATACTGTATTTGACTACAACTGCTAGAATACTCTATGCCAAATATTGGAGAAGAACATAAACACCTTCGAGAGAAGAAATTTTAAACAAAATTTTGGAAACAGCGGAAATGGACAAACTAACTTGAAAGAGAAACTAGAAACTACGTTTGAAAATACATGGTCAAGATTTTATAATTGTTTGAAAATTATACTAACTAAACAATATAGACATTGAAAACTGGCCATAGTAAAGATAAACCGACAGGGTTTCATGACAAAATATTAGAAATAGATAAGATATTGATGTATGTTGACGAGAAACTTATTAAAAAATTATCTACTGCTTTTAGAAAATAAGACTCAAGATGAAGTGGTTAAGAATGCTATGATAAAGTGGGTGTAAAATTTGCCCCATAATATTAACCTAGACCAATGGTCACAGGTGTGGGGAAAAATGTAAAAATCACAAAAGCAATTTCATATAAGGAAAATGTGTATAAGATGTTTTATAGATGGTACATTACACCTGATAAATTGGCTAAGTTTGACTCTAAATGTTCAAATGTATGTTGGAAGTGTCAAAATAATGTTGGATCCTTTTATCATATGTGGTGGTTATGTGATAAAGCAAAAAAAAAAAATTGGGCTTGGATTCATGAAATTTTACCCAAAAAAAGGAATATGTACTGTACCTTTTGTCCAGAAATATTTTCCTGAGTATCTTACCAGAAAATTGTAAAAAAAAATTACTCTTATCTTATACTGTATTTGACTACAACTGCTAGAATACTCTATGCCAAATATTGGAGAAGAACATAAACACCTTCGAGAGAAGAAATTTTAAACAAAATTTTGGAAACAGCGGAAATGGACAAACTAACTTGAAAGAGAAACTAGAAACTACGTTTGAAAATACATGGTCAAGATTTTATAATTGTTTGAAAATTATACTAACTAAACAATATAGACATTGAAAACTTAATGACATGTAAAATATAAACTTGATATATTTGCAAGTGTTAATATTATTGCTATAAGGTGAAATACATAAATGTATGATAAATTCATTCCATGTATGTTTTTTATAAAAATAAAAATTCCAGAAGGAAAAAAAAGAAAGACATCATTTAAGATGGTTACTTAAAGCAGCTGAGGATATTCTGTCAATCCATAAAAAGATCAAGGGATATGAGGACAGCAAGTTCTTGCTGAACTTTGAAAGACTATTATGATATCTATCTATCTTCATCATCATCATCCTCATCACTATCATCTATCGATACAGATAAAGAGATATAAGAGCTAGTGGACAGCAGATTCAAGTGATTAAGCAATGCATGAGGACATGGCATCCAATCTCTCTTCCTCCCGTTTGCTAAATTTTGAAGTGCGATGATGCAAGTACAGTAAAGGATAGAAGCAGCAGGGCAGACATGTTCAAATATGGCGAGTGCTTTATTTCATCAGGTAGTCAGATGTTTGAGTCCCTCCCCCAGCACGGAAACGATTAATCATGGGTGAGGCAGAAGCACCACTTCTGGGTGAGATCTTCTGGAGAAGAAATTTTCAAGTGGGCAACCTCAGCTTCTCTCCCCACCTCCAATTTCAGCTCTCATAAGATAAAAGAAGGAATGAGACAGATTCCAAGATTCATCTAGATGTAATCTAGAGGGCATAGTCTTTAACAAGGATATACCGAATAATTATATGTATGATCTCTTTCACCAAGGAATGTGCAGTGGCTTCTGTGAGAAGATGCAGGGATGCTGGAAAGCAGGGGTCGTTTCATAGAAAAAGATCTAGGGGAACTCAATAGCATAACTCATTAGCATATGCCACACACCCCAACATCAGGGGCCCGGTGGTGGACCTTCAAGGCCGGCGGGAGTGCGAGGAAGCCCCGCCAAGGCCCTCCCTGGCCCCAGGCAGGCAGGGGTAGGGAGAGGCGGGGAGAAAGCAACTTACCCTCCCTCTTCTCCTGCCTCCTCCTGGCTGAATGAGGGCCGGAAGCGGGGTGGCCAGAAGCAGGGGGTGTGGCTTCATCATGTGCCCCGCCCCCCGTACCTCACCCAGGGGAACTGCGATCCCCTGCGATCCCCCCCGAAATGACCTCTGCTGGAAAGTCATGGAGAATTCAGCCTAGTTTTTTCACTGCTTTACAGTCATTAGTCTTGCTGGGTTTTTCTTATGGGGGAATATTTGTCTATCCCAATCTGCCTGTTAACAGAGAGCTCAGTCAGACGCTGTCGACAAAAGTGGCTTCCCTCTCTTCCCATCCTGCCCACTAAGCCCACTGTTCTGTGGAAAGAATTAAAAGTCTAAAAATGTGAAAACAAAAAATAAAGGGCACATCTTTAAAGAACCACAGTTGGAATGGAAAAATGAAGGGAAAAAAACCACCCCATTATCTGGTTGCCACCATAAAGAGGGACTACACCCACCCACATATGAGAACCCTATCCCTTTGACTTCCTTTCCACACAAGTCACGTTGATTTGGCAGACTAGTTGAATACGACAGTAACTAATATTAACTGCGATGTTATTATACACCCCAACCCAGTGAATGACTGCAGGGAGAGTGAGCAGTGTTCCCTCTAAGCCGAGTTAGTGTGAGCCAGCTCACCGTTTCTTAGCCTCCGGCTCACACATTTCTGTCTTAGCTCAGGAAGGAGGGCTCCAGAGCAAACTAATTTATGCCGCAGCCAAATGGCTCGCTCACAACTTTAAGGTCGGTAGCTCACAAAGTAGAATTTTTGCTCGCAGGACTCCACATCTTAGTGGGAACATTGAGAGTGAGAACCTCCTGCCATAAACTGTCTGCCTTAGCAAATCTATAGAATCATACCTCGGGCATTGGCAATGGCTGTGCTATTTTTAATACTAATAGATCTTTGAATCAACTTATAGAGATGGATTGACTAAATAACTCATCACCCCAGAGGACTAAAATAGTCTCCTGGAGCCAATGATCATGAGTTTTTAAGGTACCTTAGAACATATGATATTATCCTTCTTCAAGAGACTTGGTCTTGATGAAGAGTTAGTTTATTTCACATGGAGTTTTTGTTCTTCTTTCCTCTTCACACTGCAGCGGGGGGGGGGGGCTACCACACAATGTTGTTGGGCAGTTAGTTGTCTGCTTTCTGTGTTTTCCTCTTCTACATTGCATATTTTCCTAAACCTGCTTTGGTAGAATCTTTCTGGGAAGGCAGAATTCAAAGTAGATATGAGATCCAGGTAGAGAGGAAGGTGCAGGTTTCCACACCTCCTTGCCCGTATCTAGTGCTATTTCTCCTCATGCCTGCTGTTCCCAGTACCGGTGTTGTGTACTGGGTTCGTTGCAGGAAGACTCAGTGATTCAGCATCGTCATCAGCTCAGTTTAATGGCACATGTACACACAACAACAACAACAACTTGCCCGCATGTCAGGTCCCTCTTTATGGGTCTCCAGCCCCTTTCCTAGTCCGTTCCCCTCTTCCTACTGGTGGGTTTGAATTTCCCTCCAGGAAATTCATTGGTGTATCTAGGATCCTTGCTCCCTTTGTTATTCGGGACCAAGCTTGGACTAAGGCACTGGCTACCTAGTGACTCTCAGTGGACACAACAACCGGCAAGCTTTTTATCAGCTTTGTTGCTAGATATATCATTTTAATGTCATTCTGTTGTATTATTTGCCATATTTATGACATTTAGAAGTGTAATGCCTTAATTTTCTACAAGTAAGATTGCAAGTACACCCAGTACTAGAGAGGGGGGGGGCAAACTATTGTACCCTCTGCTATCTTAGCACATGTATCTTAGTTTTAGCCACCTAAGTATTAAAACTAAATATTCAATAGTTATATTAACACCATGTATATAACATCTTAATTGTGTGAGCCTGCTTTGGTGGGAAGGGTGGGGTATAAATCAAATAATCCTTGAAAAACTGTCATATATGGCTACTGTATTACACAAGATATTATCCTTTTTCAAGAGACCTGGTCCACCTTCCCGATATAGGGGTATAAATCCTTATCTCTTCCAGCAACATGGACTAGCTGCAAGGGTCACCCCCAAGCTGGACTCACAACTTTTGTTTCTACAAAATGTGATGTTAATCCGCTTAACCTTTAGGAATCCCAAACTCTGGCCTTGGCAGTTCTGATCATTCTGAAGGAGTCTGAGAGTAGCTTACAATCTCCTTTCCCTCCCCCTTCCCAAAACAGACACCCTGTGAGGTAGGTCGGGCTGAGAGAGCTCTCTCGAGAACTGCCCTTGAGAGAACAGCTCTGAAATAACTTGCAACTGACTCAAGGTCGCACCAACAGCTGCATGTGGAGGAGTGGGGAATCAAATGCAGTTCTCCAAGATTAGAGTCCGCCCTCTTGGCCACTATACCAAACTGGCTCTAAGCAGCATTACACAGCATTAACCCAGAGTTGGCAACCCTAATTCAAGCTGTTGAACTCTTGAAGCTGTTGAAGAGTCAGTCTGGTGTAGTGATTAGGAGCACAGACTCTAATCTGGGAGAACCAGGTTTGATTCCCCACTTCTCCACACGCAGCTGCTGGCGTGACCTTGGGTCAGTAACAAGTTCTCTCAGAGCTGTTCTCTCAGAGCTCTCTCAGCCCCACCTACCTCACAGGGCGTCTGTTGTGGGGAGGAGAAAAGAAAGGAGATTGTAAGCCACTCTGAGACTCCTTTGGGTAATGAAGGGTGGGGTATACATTCAATCTCTTCTTCTTTTACTCTTTCAGAACCTGGGCCCCACATATTAGAAGGGTTGCCAACTCTGGTTTGGGAAATCCCTTGAGATTTGGGAGTGATGCCTGGCAAGGGTGGAGTTCAGGGAGGGGAGGGAGCTCAACCAGGATGTGTTGGCAAAGTCTACCCCTCCCCCAGTGCGATTTTCTCCAGGGAAACGGACCTCTGTAGTCCAGAGATGGGTGGAAATTCCCTCACCTCTCCTGATGTATGTCCACACGTGCCAGCTTCACTTGTCTCAACACCTTTGGTTAAAGGTCCTCTCCTTTTGGTAGGTTCCATCCGACCTCTGTAATGGTTAACTACCTTCTCTGTAGAGGACCGTTAAAATTATCTGCTGGGGGGATTATGTAGGGTGCCTTTTCTGGCAAGATTTAGAAAATGATGTAAAGGTCACTTGATACCATGGACATTTTGTGAGGCGTGTGTCTAAAGTGCCCATTCTTATGGCCTGGATTGGAGATTTTAATACATTCCTTATGGGTTTGTGAGACCAGCTGATGAGTTTAGATATTTGGCTTGATTTTAATTTTCTGTCTTCTGGGTCACTGTGTTCTCTTTGATTGTGGTCTGTTTATGATATATTGTGGCTTCACTGATTTTTTTAAAGTCAAGTACTTGAAGGAGTGTCATATAAAGGATGGTGCAGTTGTTTTCTGTTGCCCCAGAAGGTTGGACTAGAACCAACAGGTTGAAATTAAATCAGAAGTTTTTGGCTAAACATTAGGAAGAATGAATGAATGAATGAATGAATGAATGAATGAATGAATGAATGAATGAATGAATGAATGAATGAATGAATGAATGAATGAATGAATGAATGAATGAATGAATGAATGAATGAATGAATGAATGAATGAATGAATGAATGAATGAATGAATGAATGAATGAATGAATGAATGAATGAATGAATGAATGAATGAATGAATGAAAGGTTCCCTTGCTCGAAAGCCAGTCGAGTCCGACTCTAGGGTTGCGGTGCTCATCTCCGTTTCAAAGCCGAAGAGCCAGCGCTGTCCGAAGACGTTTCCGTGGTCATGTGGCCGGCATGACTAAACACCAAGGCGCACGGAACGCTGTTACCTTCCCACTGAAGTGGTACCTATTTATCTACTTGCAATTTCTTGCTTTCGAACTGCTAGGTTGGCAGGAGCTGGAACTAGAGACGGCAGCTCACTCTGTCATGCAGCACTCGGGTCTCGAACTGCTGAACTACCGACCTTCCACAGCCTACTGTTCAGCGTCTTAACCACTTGACAAGGTCAATAAAAGATAAAATTATACAAACATTTTAATCACTTAAACCAAAAATCCGATGGCATGTTGGACAAAATTTTGTCTTACAAAGGGTAAAATAGCAATAATAAAAGATCAATGAGATTAAAATCAGGCAGTCCTAACCCGAATGGCTACCTGGACGCTGATGAACTTTTACAACCAAAAAACAAAATTTCGCTATCTGCTGTAGCGCTATATGATCAGAATTGGAAAGCAATTTCTCTATCTTATCCTGATCAGAGGAACCAACCAAAAGGGGGTCGATAAGTTTGGTACGAGCTTCATTATATAATGGACACCTCAGGAAGACATGTTCCTGAGATTCGATCTCCCCAGACGCACACATACATAGCCTCTCATTTTGGGGGATTTTCTTAAATTTGCCCTCAAGAACTGCAGAAGGTAAGGCAGAGCATCTAGCCAAAGTATACGCCCTCCTAAGTTTATTTGACTCCAGAACAGATAAATATGAGGCTTGAGCAACAATATATTTACTACTATAAGGCGCTATAAAGGCAGGGGTCGCCTGTAAGTCCAGTTGGCGTTCGATGTCCTCACTCCTCTGCCTAACCGCTAACTTAGCTTGGATATATTGCTATAGTGTTGTGGTGATGATAGTTTAAGCAGGTTCTCTGAATTCACAGCTTTCATTTTTTAAAAGTAAGTCTCTATCTCCTTCCCTCATGGAGATATAAGGGAAAACACATATCTGCACAATGGGAAAAACCGGAGACTTATTTTTTAAATGAAAGGTAGAAATTCAATCCTAAAAGAAATTCAATCCTAAAAGAAATTCAATCCTAAAAGAAAT